>NC_044308.2:82486303-82786303 GCF_007474595.2 Lynx canadensis
GTATACTTCAGTGTGTTTTTTGTCTTCAAACTCTTAACTTCTTTTGTAGTGGAGTTCTGTTATTGAAAAAAAAAATACCCTTTTTTCCTTAAAAATCATTTTTTGAATACAAGCTGGTGAGTTCTACTTTCATTTACTCCTCTGATTGGTTGTACTGCATTTTCTTTCATGGTTTCCATTTTATAATCAGCAAATTCTGGAGCCAGTGAAGACTGCTCTCTAAAGGGGACGTGGAATGGATACTGGATGGAGCTGGGATTCTTCCCTGTATCTTTGCTACTTATTTCTCTCTGGCTTCTTGATATTCTGTTGTCTCGATAGCATTATTCTTTTCATCAGAATTGGTTTCATTATAATGCTAAATTGTTACTTATTATTTTCAAAAAAAATTCTTGTTATCTGTGAGTCATCCTTATTATGGCTCTTGGTGGTCAGGTTCCTGTAATTTGCTCGTGGTTTTGTGGCTTTGTTGTGATTCATGGATACTTTGAAAAAGCCTTTTGCTGTGTAAGAAGGGGGTTCTTTACGGACCATCTGAAAGCAGCAGTTGACTGTTGACCATTCAAGTAATTGGAGGCCAACGGCCAACTGTTGTTTATTTGTAATTAAGCCAATTTCACGTGTCTGAAATTACTATCAGGTTAGGGGCGGAGGCTTGTCAATTTAAAGTTGGGAGCCTGGATGAGGTCTCCAGGAATTCAGCCCACAGAAAGGTTACCCTTCTTACTGTAGGTATTATCTCAAGACCTGGCTTTTTTTTTTTTTTTTTATAAAGAATTTGTGTTATTTGTAGGCAAGGTAGACACAGTAGGCAGCACAGCTGTGACTGCCAGGGAAAGTCACTAGGGGGATATTCATAACAAGGAAATATTGGCAAATAAATGATGAAGAAGGGGAGGAAATCTCCAAGATGTTAAATTGGAGCACTGTCACTGAGATGATTAATGGTGTTGTGTATTTTAGTGAAGACGCTTATCTGGATTGTCTTGAAACTATAGTGTACATTTAATAGCACCTATAAAAAAGCATGTGGTGCATGAACACATTGAAAAGTCCATGGATTCAGCTTTCATTTTCCTGAGTGAGTATTTTCTGCAACTCAGTGTTTGGTTTCTGGTTATTAGAAAGCTGGTCTTAGTGTATGTTATATAGTAGAAGTATGTATATTTTATATAATAGTAATTGGCATTATATAGCTCCTTTTCCAACAGGACTGGAAATGTTCTTTTTTTGTGAAAAAGATGGGTACCTTTTCAACACTGTTGAATATTATCAATAATAGGGAAATGACGATTGCTCGGATTTGCCTCGTCTTCCTGGGTAAATGGGCAGGTTGGTCACAGGGCCACAGAGGATGAAGGACCAAATTTTCGTCAATGATGGGGTCGGTACAGGTTTCTTAAAAATTTCTCTGTCAATTTCGGGTGAAGGGGGGGTTGTTGTGGAAGGGACTCTAGCTTTCACTTGTAAGCCATGACTATCCTGATTCTATGTAATGAATTATCACTTGCCTTGAAGGATCTTTTGTTACTGATGGCAGGTGCATCTTTAGACACTTATTTAACCTTATTGGGCCGCAGTAATTACTACTAGACATCGGGATAGATGTAGACTAATGACCTATAATTGTGTCTTCAACAAGCTTAGTCTATTTCAGCACTGTTTTTCAATTTTGGGACCTCTACCCAAATGGTGGGGTACGAATCCAATTTAGTGGGTCAAGATAAGAATGAAGAAAAAAAGGGAAAAGAATCGAGAGTTTTAGTGCATTCCATATAGGAGAGTGTGTTTTATCTTGAGAGGCTTCTGTTTTTGTTTTATGCGTTTGTGTAAGTATACATCACATGTGTGTGTGCATGGGGTGGGCCCTGAGGTGAAACATCTCTTAATATGTGTTTTTTATCTAAAAACTGATGGAAAGCTTCTGCAGTACAGTTGGTAGATAAATGTATAAATATAATAATGTACAGGTATTATGTCCTTATGTGCTCAGGATACAGCAGGTTATAAATAAATGGTTGGTGATGTGAAAAGGGTTTGGGAATGAAAAGGCTGTACTATCTGGTCCCTCCTATCAGAATGTGTTAGTGCCGACTTGCATGGGCCCATGAGAATCCATTGTATGTACATATTTCCCATTCTGTGATCCCTGACCTCATGTTAGTAACTGGAAATTGGGCAAAGTATTTGCACTATGGAAATTGGAAAATGCTGCAAATTGGGTGTCCTTCTGTCTGCAACTAGTTGTTAAATATTTACCGGAACATCACTGTTCTTAATCCTTCCCACTGTAATTCTATTGTTTTATAAACTGTGAATTTGCTTCTATTTTAACAGAGGTTTGACTTGAATATTACTGGGAATTATTAAAGTAAATAATTTGAATTATCTTAAAGTACATAGGAATAGAAAATTGTGATTAATTCAAAATGTCTATAATTAAGAATTTTAAAACAATGGCAGTTATCCTAACTTCTTACATTAAGTGCTCATGACGTGGCCAACTGAAAACTTAAAATTGTAATTGGTGATAATGAATTTTTTGGCAAAGGGTAGGAATACAAGATTTTCAAAAACACCATAGTGTTGGGGCAAATTTTGATGAAACTTAAGCACTTTGGTAAGTTCTGAAACTTATACAACCCATTGTAAGCTGTCTTTGCTGTCTTTGCTCCATTGTAAGCTGTCTTTAAGTTTGTAATCCTATTTCTGGATTTTAGTGAATTCATCTATAAAATAGTTGGTTCGACTGGGAGATGCAACAGTTCTTTCCAATTAAAACAATTGTCTTGTTTCCTGTTTCCCCACAAAGAAATAAAAGCAGTATGGAGGGTCTGAGAAAAGACCAGACATCGCCTCCATAGTAACTATGATAACTTTAAACTTGTAAATGAAGGCAAGAAAATGCTTGAGTTGGAAAGGAACTTTTTATGGACATGAGAGGAGTTTTACCACAAAATACGGTGGAAATCACCTGTGTTAATATGTGAATGCAAGAGAAGGGAACTAGAAAGGAACAAACTGAGAAAGGACTTCATAGCCTCCAAGGTGGACAGAGTTCGGCCGTGTGGTTTGACACGACCGTAGCTGTGTGTAAGAACAACTGTTTGACTAAAATTTCGAGAAGACTGCGTCTGGGGAGATGGGAGCTCAAGTGACTAATGTTCCTTGAGCACATGCCAAACTGTTGTAACCGCGTCTGCAGTACCCATTGTAAACAAAGGGCTTTAACCCAGGGTTCTTAGTCTCCAAATGCAGCCAAGATTGAGAAGGTGTTTGTCACTGATGAGACCAACTAGAGCGGTCACCGAAAGAAGCCATTGGCAAAATGGTGAGGTTTGTCTGTTTTCTGCCTATGCATCCAAGCCCTTTTACCTCTGAAATTCATTCCACCTGGATACCTGGTTCATGTCTCATGCCCAGGCCCTTCCCCACAGGCATTTTTGTTTGTACCCCTCCTTGCAGATCAGGTGTTGTTAACTGATAATGTTGCTCTTCTTAGGACCCTTTGCATTTTAATAAGCACCTTGCAGTGAAAGAATTCGAGCAAAAAGGGAGTTGCTCTCCAATGGAATAATTTCAGATACCATGACAGGATTGGAGAGATGAATTTCAGGCTAGAAGGTGATGTTTTCTTCCTTTCTTGATGAGACACTCAGAAAGAGGGCATTCTCCTGCTCAGGGTAGTGTTAAGGCTGGCTTTGGCCAAGAGGCATGGGTTTGGAAATGGGGAAAATCCAGACTCAAAAGAGAGAAGGAGTTATCATCAAGGTCCAGAAGAGGAGAATGAGTGAAGAAGGAACTCACCAGTCATTATCAGCTATGTTGTGCCAGACAGAGTGCTAACCACTTGCACATGTTATCCCAATTAAGGAGAACAAGACCGGTTCCTTGTCAGGCAGGCTGCTGGGGGGGTGGGGGGGTGGATAGGTGGTCACCTGTGTTGATGGGGAGGGAAAGGTCAAGGAAGCTCTAGAAGCAGCAGCAGCAGCAAATTGTTTTGATTGTTTAACCTGACTGATTGATGGCAATTTTACAGCCCCCATCCACCTCCCCCCCACCCCCACCCCCGGCCCCCGCCCCTCCCCCCCAGCCATTGGAATAATTTATGCCAGTTGTGTTTGGATCAGTAAATAACAAAGAATTGAGGAAAGAGAAATCTACAGTGAACTTCATAAAGAGGTCTAATAGAATCTGCATGTTAAACAGACATTGAACTTTGTAGCAAGAGCTGCTTCAAGCCTTTAAAAATCCAAATGAATTCTGAAATCCACATCATGCCTTTCAGACCTCAGCATGGTTTCTGGTGCTTTCTCCCAGTTAATTTTAACATCACACCAATGATTTGGCCTGTAAATGACTTGAAGTGGTGTGTCTGAGGAAACTGGATGGTGTATTATTTAGGGCTAATGCCAGAGTAGCTTAAAAATGAGCTAATTTATTCATTCCTTTAACAACTATATTTTGATCGTCATCCATGGGTCAGGTGCTGTTCTGCATAAAGTGACTTAGAGGTGACTAAGAAAACCTCTGCCCTGCAGAAGCCTAGAAAACTGATGGGAACTAGTAATTGGGATTCTGTGTAAGAGGTGTCTTGAGTGAGAAGTAAAAAGTACAGAAGTGGTGCCATGAAAGGGTCATCCTGTAATAGTGGAGGTGAGCCCTGGGATCTTCATGGTGGAAGGGATTTTGATTTGGGGGAGAGGTGCTTGAGCTAGTGACTGGGGTTAAAAGGTGGGTATTTATGGTGCACTGAGTTGCAAATGATGTTCCTCAGGAGTTGAGGGAATCCTTCCCCTTCCCTCAACAGGAGTTGAGGTTGGAGAAGAAGGGGAAGCAGAGGCATTAGGGTGGACTGCCATCTGGTGAGAGCCTTGGAGGAGTTTTCAGGAAAGGAAGGATGGGACAAGGACTGCAAGGCCAAGGATGGCTCTGGAAGTGGCTCAGACCTGAGACAGGAAATGTGGGAGAGGGGCCCACCGGGTCAGTCTGTCCTCTGAGGTTAGAAACTGAGTTCATGTGGTTTTCATGGAGAGTGGGCAGTCGTGCTGTGTTTGTTAGTTTGAAGTGATTTTTGACTTAAAAACATCTTGCAGGACTCCAACGGTATGAAATCCAGTTCAGAACCTGTCTACAAATTAATTGCTTTTCCTGGCTTGAGGTGCTCCATATTTTTTTGTATTTTTTTTAATGTTTATTTTTGACAGTATGAGTGGGGGAGGGGCAGAGGTGGGGGCGGGGGACAGAGTATCGGAAGCAGGCTCTGCACCAACAGCAGAGAGCTTGATGGGGGCTCAAACTCATGAACCATGGGATCATGACCTGAGCTGAAGTCAGATGCTCAGCTGACTGAGCCATTCAGGTGCCCTGAGGTGCTCCATATTTTGTAACTCAAAATAGAGTGGCAGAGAGTAAAAATGGACAGGCACAGGAAGCATGATTTAAAATGAAAGAATATTAATTGGCTTTACCAGAGTGTGTATTTTCATTAGAGAAGTGCCTGCCTCGATTTTTAAAAAAAATTGGTTACTGACACACCTGTGATATGTATGAGACCTCCCCCCCCACCCCCAAACCTGAGAAGAGAAGGCAAAGGTCAAGGTGAGAGGAATAGAGCTACAATGAACCTTTTGTAGGCATGCTGTTGAACTACAGTGTTCTGAATCACTAACGGTGGTTTCAGAGAGACAGGGAGACTCATGTGCTGGTGCCCGGATCTTAAAAATAATACAGCAAACTAAGTTATACATAAACGGTGGTTTTAATAAATTTCCACCTTAACAGCTTATTCTGTGTGTTGAGTGTGTTCTGTGTAGATGTGTCTGGAGTGAATTTTTGGACTCAGTTTATGCACTAGAGTGGAAGAAAGAGGCTTTAATCTTTGTGAGCTAAGTATTTAAGAGATCCAGAAGTCCAGGGGTGCCATCCAGGCACTGGATGGCTCAATCCATTAAGCATCTGACTCTTGGTATCAGGGTCGTGAGTTCAAACTCCACATTTGGCCTGAAATCTACTTAAAAAAAAAAAAAAAAAGAAAGAAAAAAAGAGATCCACAGGTCCATGCAGTAATATTTAATCATTGATAGAGGTGGTTAAACCGTCTGGAGATGGATCTGAGTTTGATTCTCTCCTCGTAATTATTAGAACTGGGACCATAGCTAAGTTACTTAACTCTCAGAGCTTCTGTCCTCTCAAGTCTGAAATGGGGATAAAAATGAAAGTTGTCTCAGCTCTTCTGAGAATCAGTGGGCTAATGGCTTGACCGTTTTTAATATTTATAGTAAGCTTGGGTACTAGGTATGATTATTACTACCATTTTACAGATGACGGGGTCTTAGAGGGCTGGAACAACTCACTCAAGGTGAAGAAGGAAGGATAGGGTGAAATGTGATTTAGGATCAGCAGCCACATGTGCTCCCCCACCCCATTCCCTTGCCTGTTTTTGTACGTAAAGTTTTACTAAGACCTGACCATACCCATCCACTTAGGTGTTGTCTGTGACTGCTTCTGTGTTTTTTTTGTTTTTTTTTTTTAATTTTTTTTTTTCAACGTTTTTATTTTATTTTTGGGACAGAGAGAGACAGAGCATGAACGGGGGAGGGGCAGAGAGAGAGGGAGACACAGAATCGGAAACAGGCTCCAGGCTCTGGGCCATCAGCCCAGAGCCCGACGCGGGGCTCGAACTCACGGACCGCGAGATCGTGACCTGGCTGAAGTCGGACGCTTAACCGACTGCGCCACCCAGGCGCCCCTGCTTCTGTGTTTTAATAACAGAGTTGAGTAGAGACTGGGACCAAATCGCCTACCAAGTCTCAAATGTTTACTGTGTGGCCCTTTACAGGAAATAGTTGACCCCTGCATTGGACCTCAGTCTGTTAGACTATAGAGTCTAGGGTCCACACCACAAAAACACTTAAAATGGTGCTTGGCATATAGTAAGTATGCACTGAATGAGTATCACTTTGTTCCTTATCTAACTTGGGGTACAGCTGTTCATACCAAGGAACTCATGTTGGCAAAATGGAAACAGTAAACATTCTACTTCCAGTAGGAGAAGCCATTATGTCTGTGGAAATAGTGAATTACTAAAGGAACACTTTGTGAATTTTGTGTTCTATTTTCCACTTGTTACTATGTTTTATATAATGAAGAAAGAATTTATTTCTTCATAGCATTCAAAGTATAATATGTCATTGAAGGGAATAATTGTGAACTTGAGTGAATATTCAGAATCTGTTAAATTAACCTCATACCCAAGGAAATTTCATGTTCTTGAGAAATGTAAGAACATTTTTGTTGATGAAAACTGCATAAAAATAGTGTAGAAATGCCACTTGTGGTATTAGGACCTGTTGATCAAAAATATGTATAAGCAGTGTGTCTAGAGCAGGAAAAAATGAAAAGGGTTTATCCCTTTTAATGAAAAGATTTAAAATTATCATACCTTTTCTAATAGTCTTCCTCACAAGAGGGGGAGGAGATGATGGTTTCAGCTTGACCCTGCTCCATTTTATTTCCATGCATTTGTCTATTACGGATTCTGGGAGCTCCTTGTCCTCTGCTAAGTAAATGCCCTCGGGTTTGTGTTACTGTGTTGCTTAGAGAGCACACCATGTGTCCAGTCAAGTTGTATTGAGGGGATAATCTTGGAATTTGCTTTGACTAAGCCCAGGGCCATGGCTCTGTGTTGATGAATGGGAGATTCCTTCATTGGGTTCATTGTTTTCTCTTGGAATAGCTCTTGTTTGAATAAAATTGCAATACATTTTTTATCCTGGAACATCTGGAAAGTGCAGATAAATAGAGAGGAGAATGTGAATGTCTTTTGTAATTGTACCACCCACAGATAGCCAATGTTAACAACTTGGTGTGGATCACTATACAGAACTGTATGTTGATATGCATGTCATCTTGGATACATTTGTATCTACATACATGAGCATTTTTCTTGGGGATTCCTCCCTAGATTGTCTCAGCTGGGAAACTTCTGGGGCCAAGCATTCTAACTTGTCCACAAACAGCTTATCTAAGGGAAGCTGGAAGCTGTATATGTTCACCTTCCACATAGAAACCATGGGATCTCCTTTCATGACTTTTTTTTTCCGGTTGTAGTTTGTATCTTCCTGCTGAACGTGTATCACTTTATTGTTGGGGGAATTGAAATTCTTTTTCTTGGGGGGAAGACACACACACAGGAGAACTCCAGCAAGAGCTAGTGATATTAGTGGCATTAATGACAGATTTTTAGCAGAAAAATCTTTCCCTACCGCCTAATTTTGTAAAAATCTAGTTTGCAGAACTATTTGTAAGTTACAGGATGAAGCTGACGGTGAGAAGGGTGTGTAGTGGGTTATAGTAACAAGGCCTTTTAAGATCAGAACATGTACATGGATGAGAAGTAACTGCTGGGTGCTGAGGTGGAGTTTTCTGGTCATTTATCAACTCCTTTTCTCACATGCTCCATCTCCTGCATCATTCTCTAAAGTACTTATAAACAAGAGCTCTATTTACTTTGTAGAGCATTGAGATATTTTGATCTAGTTTTCAAAGCAGAGAGAGGTCTGGGTCCTGGGAGGATTTTGGTTCAATGACCAGCATGTAAGGAAATCATTTTTAGGTTATTTCTTCCTTGTCAAACTTGAGACCTTTGTGATTCACTTAGTAGTGTGAGGGTTGTTTGGAATTGACCGCTTGAGATTTACGTGATTAAGTAGACCATCACTGCATCTTACTTAAAACCTAATTGCCCTTCCCTCTCTCCCAGTCCAGTATATAGAATCTCTGTAATACATACGAAAAGCAGTAGTAATTATATAGAGAGCCTCACTCTTTGCCTTTTTTCTTGGTACCAGTTGAAGAGAGTTCTGTTTCTTTTTTCTTTAAAAATTTTTTTTTTCATTATTAGGTTTATTTTGAGAGCGAGAGAGCGAGAGAGAGCGAGTAGGGGAGGGGCAGAGAGAGAGGGAGATACAGAATCCGAAGCAAGGCTCCAGGATCTGAGCTGTGGGCACAGAGCCCGACGCAGGGCTTGAACCCACGAGTGTGAAATCATGACCTGAGTCGAAGTCGGTCACTTAACCAACTGAGCCACCCAGGCGCCCCAAGGAGAATCCTGTTTCCTTCACAAGCAGCTGTCATCAGTAGAATTTCAACCAACCTAGGCTTTCATAACAGCATCATTTTCTTGACCACTGCCTGTCAGGGGTCCTCCGTGTGAATCACAGCCAATTGCATGTCTTGGCCTTGAAGTCAGGAGGTACCTGGTCTTCTTCTTGATGATTCTCCTGTACCATTTTTAACTCCACTAAGAAAGCTGTTTTAGGAGTACAATTGACTGTATGGGTCAGTCAGGAACGGAGCCTCCTATCTAACGTGTTGTAGACACCAGCTGGATTTCCTGGAGAAGAACACATTTACAGAAACTACAGGAAGGTCTTGGCTCACTTCCAGGGAAGGAGTATGCTTTTCTAGGGACTACCTAATTATAATAGCGGATTCTCATCCCCCTGGAGAAATTCATCAGGTGTCTTAAGTCTTAATAACTATGAAAGCAGTGACCTTCATGTCACGGTGTTTTTACAGGGAGAGGTTTGGAGACCCATTCAGTAGGGAGGAGGGTGGAGGGTAGGGGGATTTCTCGAGTGCTTGTAAAATTGAGGGTCAATAAATTCATCTGATAGCAAGACTGTTTACCCTCTTTGCTCAATGCTGTTTTTAGGAGCTAGTAACAAATTTATGAGGGTGGTAGGAATAAAGAAAGCTGACTTTTTTAAAAAAAATTTATTGTACTTGAGTAATGTCTTGGGGGAAGGCAAGACTAGAAAACTTAAATTATGGGCCAGCAGATTTTAAGTAGAATACATTTTTACAAGGATCTAGTGGCAAGTTTGGTTGACTGGCACTACATACATCTTTATTGGCTCTCTTAAGGAGAAGTTTGCCAGACACAAACGATTGGCTCTGAGCTATAGAGAAAAAAGGGAATGAATACAGCTGCTTTTATTCTTCCATCCACAGGAAATACTCGTGGATGCTGAGGTTTTACGTTATGGGGCAAAACTGGTCCTTAAGGGGACAACATAAATTTGAGCTCTTGACCATGAAGTTTGGGTCCAACTTTACCATTCATGTTTCTGTGTTGGCTGGTTTTCCATATGCAGTGAGATACATGAGGCTGAAGTCGGCACACCAATTGTGGTGTTCTTTGGCCTCTAGACATTGCTATAATGGACCTCCACATCCGTACTGGAAAATAAGTAGGTAATACACTCATTTGGCATGTGAGAAGATGAAGGCTCAGAGATTACGCAGGTTGTCCAACTGACACAACTAATAAGGTTTAATCTGGTAACTATTTATAGCAGACCAGTGCAGTGTGGTCCAGCAGTTTATCCACTTTCAACTGGATAATGTGGCCCCTTGGAGCAGGAGGATACTTGACCTCAAAAAACAAAAACAACCAAAACCAAAAACATAACCCTCCACCTTCTGTTCAAGGGTAGTCTATTGAAATCTATTTCTGTAAAAAAAAAAAAAAAAAAAAAAAAAAAAAAAAAAAAAAAAAAAACCCTGAGAAACTGAAAGCCTTCCCTAAAGAGGAGGGTAAGTTTATTATATTTGAACGCTAGTTATTTAGTGTCCTTTATATGCAAAGCCAGTTGTGTCTGCCCTTTAGAAATTTCATCTGTTGTTACACTGCAGTTATCCTAGAAGTGGATGAATCTCCAGTCCTACCTCTTTGCCAACTCAAATTTTAGATTTCCAAACTACTTGAGGTTTCTGCTTGTGATTTGCTTTACATCAACTGTCACATGTAATGACCAACAAATTTGCAAGCACTTCAAAGAAAATTCCCAATTAATCCTTAAGGCAACCCAGTGAATTGTTTTATCTCTATTTTTTTTTTTTTATCGAAAAACCCAACAAACAAAAAACCTTTGGATCTTACAGCTTTAATGATGTGAAGGCTCTCCTCCAGCTGCCGTGTGATGTGGCCCACCTGCAGAGTGACCCTTCCTCCTCCCCCATTCTGAAGCTCTTTGCTGGACTGCGCAGCTATGCCCCCAGAACAGAGCTCCGTATCTTACCTAGAATGATCTCGTACGCTGCACTTTTGCTTCATCTTAATTTCTGTAGTCATTTGGGCTTGCTTTTGGACTCCTCTTCCATTCTGCCTCTCTTGTCAAATACCCTGTTTGTAGCATGATTTCTTTTGTAAAGACTTACCTTCTATTCTCATCTCCCTGACCTGAGTTATTATTTTATGCCTAGATTGTTACAGTCTACTGTTGAGTCTTGTCTCCTATCTCCTTCAGTTTAAGTAAAATGCTGCAGGCCCACTGTATACAAAATGCCATGCAAGGGAATACAAAAATATCTTTCTGGGCTACCCGTAGCTACCAGATTAAAATATTTGTAACATGGTTCCTAGCTCAAAGTCATCAGCAGCTCATTCTTAGGGCACGGTGTTGGCAATCTTAGCTTCGTGTTCAAGACCCTCTAGTCTTGATCTGGGCTGCCCCCCATCTATCCCCAACCAAGATACCCCTCAATGGAAGCTCTCTCTGCTTCTATCTGTGAAACGTGTTCACTTACTCTTGTTAGGCACAACACACAGTGCCTCTTGGCTTTAGCTTTATCCCCAGGGTTTCTCTCGTGTCTTAATTCAACATATGGATGGGGTACCTTAAATAACCAGGAACTATTGGGGCGCTTGGGTGGCTCAGTCAGTTAAGCGTCTGACTTTGGCTCAGGTCATGATCTCATGGTTCCTGAGTTCGAGCCCTGCATCAGGCTCTGTGCTGGCAGCATGGAGCCTGGAGCTTGCTTCAGATTCTGTGTCTCCCCCCCTCTCTCTCTGCCCCTTCACCACTCATGCTTTATCTCCCTGTGTCTCTGTGTCAAAAATAAACATTTAAAAATTAAAAAAAAAATTTAACCAGGACTATTGTGTGGGATATATAGTGAACTAAGACCGAAATCTCAGCCGTGAAAGTTGGAGGGCATTGGAGACAGGCAGTGAACAGCAGACGTTACAAACGAAACAAATCATGTTGTCTGTTCTGTGGCAGTAGTTGTGTGCAACAAAAACAGAGAAGGGTAAGAGGGAATTAGGACTGTTGGGATGCACTCAATGTTTATAGCAACAGTATCAACAATAGCCAATTTATGGAAAGAGCCCAAATGTCTATTGACTGATGAATGGATAAAAAAAGTGGCATAAATATACAATGGAATATTATTTGGCTATCAAAAGGAGTGAAATCTTGCCATTAGCAATGATATGGATGGAGCTAGAGTGTATTATGCTAAGTGAAATAAGTCAGGGCAGAGGAGAGCTAATACCATATGATTTCACTTGTGGAATCTAAGAAAACAGGTGAACCTAGGGAAAAGGGGAAAAGAAAGGAAAGCAAACCATAAGAGACTCGTAAAGAGAACAAACTGAGGATTGCAGGAGAGAGATGGGTGGAGGATGGGCTAAATGGGTGAGGGGCATTAAGGAGAACACTTGTGATGAGCATTGGGTGTTGTTTGTAAGCGTTGAGTCGCTAAATTCTATACCTGAAACCAATTTTACGACATATGTTAACTAACAATTGCAATAAAACTTGGGAAAAAAAAGTGCTGGGTGGAGATGGGTCAGTTAGGGTTTCATGTAGGTACAGCCCCATTTAAAAAGATGACATTTGAGTAAAGACTCCTAGGAAGTCAGCGAGTTAGGCATCCAGATGGCAGCAGGGGAAATACTCCAGGCAGAGGGAGCACCTGCCAGAAAGGCTCTGAAGCTGAAGAGGTTTTGCTGCTTACAAAGAATGCGGGGGGGGGGGAGACTCGTGCAGTGGGTGGGAATGAATAGGGACTGCAGCTGGAGATTGAGGAGAGAGGCCAGCACACAGAACCCTGGCAGGCCAGGCTTTTAGTCCACTTGAAATGGGGTCATGAGAGGATGTTTGACGTGAGGAGCAATGGAGTCTGACCGAAGTTTTCGAATGATTCTGGCTGCTAGTTGAGTACATGCTTCAGGGGGACGTGGGTGGAAGGGGAGAGCCTAATTCCGAGACTACTATGGTCCGGACAGTGGTTGGTTGACACTCAGGGTTTGGAAGTGGCGATGGTGAGAAGAATTTGGATTGCGATGTATTCTGAAGAAAGAGCCAACAGGATTTCCTGATGGAGTGGATTGAGAGGGGATATGAAAGAAGAAAGTCAATATTAAACCTGAGATTCAATTCTAATGCATCATTTACTCTGTATCACACGTGTGGTGGCATTCAATGGTATGTATGCAAATAAATACCTTTTAGGAACTCGTAAACTGAAAGAGGAGGCAGGTCATAAACTTACAAGTAAAAGGATAAAACAGTGTCTGTGGATGGATATCTTAATAAGATTGCAAGTTCCTTAAGATAGTGATTCATTTATCACTCCACAAACCTTTTTAAGGTTCTTACTCGAGGCCAGTGGTTGTCTCACCCTCTCAACAGTGCTAAATGGAATGAGAGGCAGCTTCAGTGCAGTGGGTAAGTACACAGGCTCTAATGGAGAGTGAGGTACTCAAACCTTGGTTGAGTCATTTATTTGCTGAGGGAGCTTGAACAAGTGACATAAACTCTCTGGTCCCTATTTTTCTCCTCTGGGACTTGGTAATAATCTCTCTCATAGGGTTTATTGCAGGAGTAAATGCCCCAATACATGTAAAGTACTTATAATAATGCCTGGCATATACTAAATGTTCAGATAGTGTTTATCATTCCTAAGTGAGCATTTAGGAAAAATTAGGTAAAAGAGGATTACCATTTTGAGCAACTGTCCTTCCTTAAACCCCATGTTCAAAACCTGCCAAGCTGAATGGATAATAAATGTGAAGAATAAGATCTCCTAGTAAGCCTTGCTTTCTAGCAGATAGTACAAATAACCGGAGAGAATTGCGTTACGATCAGTCCGATACCTGCCTCTCTTTAGAGGTGGATATGGAGGCTGGTCAGCGTCCCCTCCGGGTACGTTTGATTGACAGACTGGCAACCAGTATTTAAATACCTAACACATGAAAAGATCAATGCTTTCTTATTATTTTGTAGCTTAAAATGTTGAATGTGTATTAAAATGAGAAAAATAATTTTCAGAACAGATATGACTTTCCTAGTACATAAAAGCAAGGAGATCACATCAAGAAGGGAATATTATTTTTTTGCCCCAATACAGGAAATTACTATTTTTCCCTCCATGTTTATGTTTTGATACCTAATATCTCCTTTCTTTTCTTTCTTCTTCTTCTTCTTCCTTTTTTTTTTTTTTTATTTCTCACGTGGTGGTCTTCCTTTCATCCCTGTTACTATCTGCAACTAATTGGGCCTCCACGTTCAGGAAGTAGCAGTGTGTTTTTTACCTTGAAACTCGTGCAGACATCTTCAGTGTCAGAGGTGGTTTGAAGAGCAGCTTAATTCTACTTTCATTGTGCCCGGTACTTCAGTGAGGCACTCAGGTTCTGTTTGAGCTCGGTATTTCTGATCCCATTCTATACATTGTAGATGGCGATGCAGACAGTGGCTGTCGATGAGTAACAGGTAAATATTGAACAGGGAAGCCCTTTTGATTAACTTTGTGGATCATTATTTGAAAGTAGCTTGCAGTCAGAACAGCTCCATCACTCATGATCATAGCACATGGCATGGAGGTCAGAGCATCACGCTGCTGGCTGGAAAGCTGAGGTTGCATTCTTTGTTATGTACCTGGTCCTGCATGCATGCGGTGCTTGAGTAGGCACAACTCTCCAGTGAGCAAAATGGGGAGGATTGAGCACAGTAGGAACACAAGGATATTATGATAAAGCACGGAATAGTCCAGACAGACTTTGTGCTATGTGGATATAGATACATTAAAGCACATTTACAGTTTTTTGGACTTTAATTTTTGAAGCTTGACTTTTTATACAGATTCAGAAATTGTTGAGCATGGAATCTAGACCATTATGGCAGGCTGAAAGTGAACTTTTGGTTTTGCTAGTTTATGCCAAAAAGTAATTTGAACGTTTCTTTACTTCTCAAAATTTAGTTGATATCACCTAATGGGCAAAGCTGCTCTCAGGACAGATTTACTCAGAAGATTGTTCAGTAATCGATTGCCTGTTCAGTGATTCCGATCTAGCTGTTGAACCTCATGGTATATTAATGATTTATCACCACTCGAAACAATAACATTATCATTATTAATATTTTTGAGCTCCCACCAAAGAATATTCATGCTACTTGGTAAAAAGACATCGCTATTTTTACTCAATCCTATCTATCTGCTCTCAAAATTTGGGGTCAACACTAACATGGTGATTAAAAGAGAGACCACGATTAGTTTGTTCACACATCTTCAGGAAAGGCCTAATTCAGTGGTCAAACAGGCCAGTCTAAAATGTTTTCAGAAGGCTACCATTTTCTAGTAATTCTTTGAATTGAGTCTTTCAATCATGTCCAGCTATATACGTATTCAGAAAACTAAGATCATTAAAACAACCAATGACAACAATGCAAATGTATCTCCTTCTTACCCTTATTCTAGAGCAGTAGTTAAAAGTAGGCATTTTATGACATTTTATTTTTTTTTAAAATTTTTTTTTTCAACGTTTATTTATTTTTGGGACAGAGAGAGACAGAGCATGAATGGGGGAGGGGCAGAGAGAGAGAGGGAGACACAGAATCGGAAACAGGCTCCAGGCTCTGAGCCATCAGTCCAGAGCCCGACGCGGGGCTCGAACTCACGTACCGCGAGATTGTGACCTGGCTGAAGTCGGACGCCCAACCGACTGCGCCACCCAGGCGCCCCTATGACATTTTAAATGTATAATCCGGCATTTTAAATTTGCTTCATTAAATGGATTAATGCCCCTGTTACTTACTGTTTAACATGTATGAACCACAAAAGTGACAAAATGTATGTAAACTAGAAGATAATTTTATTCTGAAAATCCTTTGAATAAGAAGTACAATATAAAGTGGTTATGCTAACTAGAAATGTAAACTGCATGTTATCACATTTCTGAGGAAGGGGTTCTATGTTGGTATCATTAAAAGTATTTTAATTCTGATTTTATTATTCAAGATTTTAATTTTAACTTCTCTCTACACCCAACGTGGGGCTCGAACGTACAACCCCGATGAAGAGTTGTATGCTGTACTGACTGAGCCGGCCAAGTGCCCCTCCATTCTTCTTTTCAATAAACCATGGAAAATATTAATATTCTTGCTCTTTAACTGTACTGTTTTGGACTGATTGAGAGTCCCTGTCTTCCCACCTCCCAACCTCTGCCTCAGAAAGGAAAGAACTTAAAATTTCATGTAGAAAATAGCTTTAGTTAGGCAAGTATTATTTACAAAGTAATGTGATAGAAACCATGTCTTATATTTTTGAAGTCTAAATAAACTTATCACATACATGCAAAATACACGATAAATGAAAAATCGAACTTACAATATGTGCTATTTCTTGGAAACAGAAATACAGTGCATGCCTGTGCTGTTGAAAGAGAAGTAATGTGTTACTGTATCTGTCTTTTTCTCCAGGGTACCCAGGATCTAATTTGGGTTCCCAGTGAATATGTGGTAGGTGGTCCCATCCTAACCCGCACCACAAAACTAGAAAATTCAGTTCTAAACAAAGATTTGTAATAGCAGGGGTTGCTGTGGGTCAGGGAAGAATTGGCATGGCCATGTGGAAATGTGTGCACATGGCATGGTTATCTAGCATAGCCAGGACTTTTAGGCCTTTCGTTTCCTTGAAATTAATAGGTAGCGAATTCAACATTTAGTCTTTGTCTTTCTGGGGCAGGAAACTTGGCACATACTAATTTGTGTAGACTTGTGACACATACTATAAGGGAAAATACATACAAAGAAAAAATGTATATATAAATACATGTCTTTGAATATTAAAAATTTCCTAGTCTCTACAACTTGGAAATTTTTATGTTTATATCCCAATAGGAGATAGAATGTATTAGATAAGAATTAAATGATGGTGACATCATTACTGGCTTTTAATTCCTTTTTAATTATTAGAAAACTTGGTAATGTTTGGGGAAAATGGAATATATTGGGCTAGGATGTGGTGGCTTTGAAAGTTAATTGGCTCCATCCAAGAAAAAGTATTTATCCTCTTTTTGTGAAAAACTGGAGACCTTACCTAATCTCAAGGAAGTTTCAGGCCATCGGGGAATCTAAGATAGATGATTCGCTGATTTGACAATTACTGAATACCTACTAAGTGACGGGCATTGTTCTAGGCCCTAGGTATTCTGTGGTAAACAGGACATCCGAAGTTGCTACAGCATAGAGTTTATACTCCACTGCGAAGGGCAGAAAATACGGAGAGGAATATATAATCTTAAAAAAGGTAGTGCTCTATAGTAGGAAAGAAATGAAATCAGGGCAAGGAGATGGAACATGTCAAGTGCTTTTGTAACCAGACAAGCCATGTTAAGTACCTTAAGAATGATGTAAATGTTTCTGTTCTCTGCAGGTATGGACAACCAAGTCCATTTATGGCTGTAGTGAATCGGGGAACTCTTGTTGGGGTAGATGGAACTTAGGCTGGCCCTTGATGGATGGGAATGAATAAGCCATGTTTGTATCTGACAGAGGATGGAAATAAGAGTTTCTATTAAAGACTGACTAGAAATAAGGGGTAAGACTGATGGGACCTTGAAGATAGAAACTTGGGTTTGATATCTTATATGGTTTTGGTATACTGAAGAGTAGTGGAGTATGTGAGATTTTTCTACCTTTGCATTTGCATGGAGTGGATAAGAAACAGAGGCCATCTGACAGGCTTTTGGGATAATCAAAAAATGAGAAGACGATACAGATTCTCTCTTTCCACAGGCATGGACTATTTCAAGGTTTATTTGAGGGCTACTGTGTGAATATGGGGTTGAGTGGAGGGATCATGTGATTTCCTGACTCCAGGTGTTTTGCAGATCTGAAAGTTTGAGAGTCCCTGTTCAAGGTCCAATATGCTGGCTGTCATCTACATGATGACCTACATTCTTCAACAGGATTCACTCAGGAGATACTTATTAAAACTAAATGTATTGGCCGTGCACCAAGAGGAACTTATGAGATGAGAAACATTTGGGGGCATGAATAGACAACCCAGAATAGTTGGATTGTATAGGAGATTAATTATTATAAATTAAATGGAGGCCATTTCTTATATTTGACTGTACAAGAAACAAATATATGTTAAGATTCTAGGATAGGAGTGGGTGACATAAACTAGTGATCAGCAAATAATGACCTTCAGCTCTGTTCGTTGGTAAATACTAGTGGTGAATCAAGATGCCAATCAAACATGGAACAGGTGCATGTTGCAGAGGACAATGCAGGAATGACCTATCATTTCTTAAGCCTCAGTCAATACCCGAGAAGGACTGTATATACATGTTTGCTAATGGCACAAGTAACTTCTGTGATGATTATTAATTTTTTGACAGCCACCATATTGAGGGGAGGTTTGCATGCATACTTCTGATCTGTTATGAACTTCAAAATTCACTCCCTTAGTGATTCATACCTCCATCTAGGTAAACAATTAGAGATGGGAAAAAATCCCATGTAATCATAATTTCCTTAGAATTTAAACAGGAAATATTTTTTGCCTCAGTAGGTAGGCCTCTGTTGAGATGTTCTATCGTGCAAGACAAGGGTTTTCACCTTTTAAATCCTAAGAGTACATTAATTATTGCAACACTAGAATTTCAGAGCTCCGTTGTTAGAGAATTTTGACAGTAGTTCTTGTGCACTGGTTTTTGTGGGAATTTTTAACTATTTTAAGATTTTGTGTACTTAATGCTACAGATGATAGTTGATTGCTACAAGTATCTGGACTACGAGGATCTTCATGTTCAGATGACTTTTTTAAATTTTATTTATTATGAGAGAGTGAGAGAAAGCATGAGCAAATGGAGCAGGGTGGGGCAGAGAGAGAATCTCAAGCTGGCTCTGTGCTGTCAGCCCAGAGCCCTACATGAGGCTTGATCCCACAACCCTGAATCATGACCTGAACAGAAATCCAAGAGTCAGACACTTGAGTGACTGAGCCACCCAGGTGCCCCTATGTGTTTTGATGACTTTGAAGAATATGAGCATGAATATCCTGTACGGGAGGCTGACTCTTTCATTAGCATATGTTAAGCAACTTAACGTGCATCATTTGGAAACCTTTTAATTCCTTTTTTTGGAGATCCTATTTTCTTTTTTAAGTTCATAGATCTGGTTATATCATTAAAGGTCGCCACGTCCTTTGTTTGAAGCTGTGTGCTTGCTATCTTCTCTCCTTACCTCAGCTCATGAAGCTGATTTCACCTGGTAGAACCAGTGAGCTCCTTTCTCCTGGTTGAACCTGCCACAGTCTCTTGGTCCACCTGCCTGTCACGGCAGGGGGCCAGGGCACATTTTGATACTAGCTTCTCTTTGTGAACAGATGCAGAACTTCAACTTTAGTGCTAAACATTGGCCTCTGAGCTGGCACAAAGGGAGAAGTACAACACTAAGTTAATTTAACTCAAAATACTTGTTTTAGGGAGGCATTTATTTATTGAATGTTAATTGATAACTCAGTATACCTTCAATAAACTGTATTTGCACAGTCCATAAGAATCTGTATTTTGTTTGAGTTCTAACGTTTTAAGATTTGGTTTTTTACTTTAATTGGTAGAAATAGATTGAGTTGTTACATTCAGTTTTTAAATCGTTCATAATTCTATGTGTTTGTTTCTGTAACAATAAGAATTGGTCCTTAAAAATCCTCAGCCAGTGAAACAAGCACTTTCTTGGTAAGTAATAAACATTTTCACTTTTTCTGCAATAATTGCTCCCTTAGACTTGAAATGTCATTAGTTAAAAACAAAAACCTGTGACCTTGTTTATCACCTCTCCCTCAGTCCTCCCTAAAAAGCTCTCTCTAATCCCTAAAAACCTAAAACACAAGGGTCTTTGTCTTCTATCATCACACAATTTAAAATGAATAGAGAGGTTGGTAAGCAAAAATGAGACCCTACATTGCCAGGCAAAAAGTACAAATTTGTAGAGTTTCATGAAGTAGTTCATGGGAAATCGGCATTAGCAAGTAGAGAGCCCCTGTGCTGAAAAGCCACTTGGATCCCTTGAGCTGGAGAATTTTCTTTTCCCATAGGTACCATGTTAGCAATTACATCAAGAAGAGTACAGACTTCTTGTTAGTTGAAAAATGGAGATGGGAATCATTTACCATGTTATTTTATGGTATTTGTTAACAATATTTACCTTCCTAAATTGATTCAGCATAATCCTTACTGTGGCTCTCCTTCATTTCTGGAAGACATATAGATAATGTGGTACTTTTATAAAGCCTTACATGGCACTGAAAAACCGATTTTTGCTTGAGCTCAGCAGAGCAGTAAGATTATATTAACATAGACTTTGGAACATTTGAGTTCCCATAGGGTACAGAGTGTGTCTGATATGACAAGACTTGCCTTCAACAGTTGTTTTAACAAGATATCCTTCATATACAATATACTGAGCTGAAAGGCATAACTGAGTAATGTTAGCAAGAAACACTGTTGGCAAAATTCTTGACTTTCATCTTTATCTGATTAATCCAGAGCAGTATTACTTACAAAAAGTATTTTCAACTGAATATATATGACAGATATTTATTTCCTAAATGTCTATAACTTTACAAGAACTATTTTTGGTGTGTGTGTGTGTGTGTGTGTCCCCCCCCCCCAGCAAAGTTCTTATACATGCATTTCAGTGTACCAACAGAGCTATCCAGGACTTTGGATGTCTAGTATAAAAAGGCTTGTTGCTGTTCATTCATGAAATAACCATTTGTGAGCACCTAGTAAGTGTGAAACACTAGAAGATACAACAGCAGGTGAAGAAGGCAAGGGTGTGAGGTCTTTCAGTAGTGAAATTTCTGCAGGTAAGAAGCAAATGGACTAATGACAGAATATATAAGAAGGGAATAAGTGTCATAGGGAGGACAATAAATGGAATGTGGGTTCAGGAGTCCCAGAGATGGGCGTGGGGTTTGCAATTTTAAATAGGGGTGGCCAGAAAAGGGTTCACTGTGAAGGTGACAAATGAACAAAATTTGGAAGGAGGTGCTGGAGCAAGCTGTGTGTGTACCCTTGATCGATCATTTGGGAATATATTCGTCTGGGTCAGCTGACTGCATTGCTGATGATCACTGTGTCCAGGGATGCTTTTATGGCCTGTATTTAAATGTTCTCTCTGATCCCTTACTTTCTATTTTATTTTGTTCTACTTTCTTTACAGGAAAAAAAAAAAACGTATTCTAGAGAGCATTGAGCTCATTGGATAAAAGGTGCTGGGATTTTTTAAAAAGCAAGCGTAAATCAAGCTTCCATAAAAATCTCAAATTACACCTTATCAAGTTGTTTTTTGTAAATGTTTAAAAGTGTAAAAGAAAGCTTTTCCACTCTAAAAATGGTATTTTTACTAATTTACTAATTAACACTTTCTTCCGCTTAGCACTTTGAAGATCTGATTTAATGACAGTTTCTAGTACTTAAATAGTGTTTTAAAGTGAATCTGTGTTGGGTGGTTCAAAAACATTGCAGTGAGTTTTTTGCCCCTTTTGGCTTCTGTTTATAGGAAATACATCAACCATTTTCACTGCCAGAATCGTCACTGAAAATACATGTAGTTCTGTTACTTGGATGATGGAATTATGACTAATCGGGGAAATATTAGATGCACATTTGCTTTACAATCCCAAGGATAGACCTAATTGAACACTCTTTCCTTAGTAATGTGCACATAGTTCTGATTTGGCTCTGGGCTTACAAATAAAATGAAAGAAGCACCACTTCTCTGCATTCAGAGTTTGGAGACTGCGTTGAAATTTGTTCCCCAAATACTGAGATGATCTCTCCTCTGAAGAGGTGCCTATGTTGGTATCTATGGTAATGGTTAATCAATTTAGAGTCATTTGGTAAAGTGCCAGCTAGTGTCCTACCAAAAACTAAAACCATGTGAATGATTTCCAAAAACGAGAGAAAATCAGATAAAAAGCAGAGTAGTTAGGTTTTTATCAGAAGTTTTCTGTTGGAAAGAATCAACCTTTTAGTAACACAATATGATGTAATAATATTAAGTCTATTTATGTTTAAGATGAGGAGGAAGAAATTCTTGTAGAGCAAACTCCTGTTTCCCAGTGTTGTTTCCATCCTGGTGGAAGTTACACAGAAATAGGGAGAAATAATTCCTCGTTGACTCAAACGTGCAGTGTCCTATTTCTTAGGTTTCTTAAATAAGTACAATTTGGAGAAAATACTATTTTTAGAGTTAGAATTTCTTAGAGTTTAAATACATTGAATATCAGAAAATAATTGGGAATTACTTAAACCAATATTTCTAACGAATCTTAGGAGACCTCTGGAATTACATTCCCAAATATAAATGAGTAACTGCTCTTTCATTGGTAATATCTGCCTTCTTGGCGGCTTTCAAGCTCCAATTTGCCTGTGCTCGTAATTATGCATGCACATTCAAAAACACAGTACTTGGAGACACTTTAGATTGTTTTCTTCACCCATTGTGGGGTTATTTACACGACTGTTCTTCACTGACTGGAGAAATCGCTATTTATACAGAAAATACTTTCACTGATTACCATGGTTTTTTCCCTCCAAAGCAGAACGGTCTCTCTCTCTCTCTCTCTCGTGTATACCTGATGTGTACATAAATTTTCAAGGTTGACTACCTGGAATCCTCAAACTGTGATTTTTTTTTCTTACACTGAATTCTTCCTATGTGTCCAGTACTTTTGAGGAATAAAGATTTATAAAGTTTTAAAAATGTTTCTCATGTACCAGAAAGGTATATACAGTGTTTCTGGGGAGACTAGGTATGAGATCAGTGTTTTTGTCTGGGCACATACATCAGTCTGATGTTTCTTTAGATGAATAAAGAAAAACTCAGATATATTGGTGGCTATATATAGTTGAGAAATAAGTAGTAGAAATTAAGGGAATAGGTAGGCAATTAAGTGTTAAAGTGAGCATCACCGCCAGTCAGAATAGTGATGATTAGAGGAGGGTAAAAACCAGGAAAGTTGGAGGAAGTCTTGATAGGAAAAAAAAAATAATGAAACTTGAGTTCACCTCAGAGGCTTTGGGGGTTGCAGTAAACAGTTGAGGTGAGAGAGACTCATGGACAAGAATTTTGAGGCAAAACTGGGCGTAGCGTGTTTGTAATCTAAGGGGACGGGGGGAAGCCATAGGAGGTGGTTGCCTGAGAACTGAGTGGCATCCCAGCAGAAGCTTGTAAGATCTGAGAGACTGTAAGTAGGGAACCCATCAGGAGGCTATACACATCTTTAAAAGCATGCTTTTCCTGGTTACCCTTTACTTTAATTCTCTCCCGAAAATGGCTTAACAAAGGAAATGTTATTTGGCTTTTTTACCTGCTTTTGCTCTCTGAATCCTGTTTCCCAAGGTCTTTTCACAGGCTGTTACTAGGTGTTCCTTGAAAAATGGATGGTCTTTAGCAAACACTGCCTTAAACAAAGCTAGCAGGTTTCGGGTGCATAACTAATGAGCTGATGCCCATTGTGAAATTACTGGAGGGGAACTGTGTCCTGTAACATTTTTCCCAATACATTTGTCCATAGGTGGTTTTTATCCTAAAGCACTGCCATCCACTGGACTAGTGTTCCTTCGAACACACTCCGGAAGTAGTGGATGAGAAATCAGTACTGTCATTTTGTAGCTTTTAAAATAGGGGTGCTTGGGTGGCTCAGTTGAGGTAAGCATCCGACTCTTGATTTTTGTGGAGGTCATGATCTCACAGCTTGTGAGATTGAGCCCCATGTGGAGTTCTGTGTTAGCAGTGAGGAGCCTGCTTGGGATTCTCTCTCTGCCCCTCCCCTGGTGCTCTCTCTGTCTCTCTCAAAATAAATAAACTTAAAAAAAAAAACTTTTGAAAGAAAAACACAAAGCAGTCAACGTAGACCTATAGAATTTAAATACCTACCAGTTTGAGAGGAAAAGAGGCCAACTTGTTTCCAGCTTATTCTCAAGTACTAGAGTGAATGTGAGCCGATCAGCTGCCAAGCAGAAGGAGCTGTTCCAACTCTAATTTTAACATGCCACCTTGCATGGCTGTAGGAGTGGTTCCCACATACTTCAAAGAGATTATTTTGTATGAATAGAGACTTTTCCTACTTAACCAAGTGGGAAAGAATCATCATTAGGACTCCCCCCCCCCCCCCCCCCCCCGCCCCCATCCCCACCAACCTGCAGCCGTACAGCCCATTTGTATGGCTTCTGTACTCGCCATCACTGGACAGCACTTAGCTAGCTCACTGCGAAGGGTAACCACTTCTCTGCAGCTCTGGGTGTCCATGAATCAATTTGTATTGAACCACTTTGTGTGACAATCCTTGGGGTATACTTGTATATTTTGGGTTATTTTGGTGCTAGCAAAGTGGAATGCCCTGGAGGGCAAAGTTAACATTGTTACCTTAGGCTGATTTATAGGACTTTTTCCTGGAAGGCCGAACTTGCAATGATTTCTCTTTAAAAATTTATTAAAAGATCAATTGTCCCCAATGAGTGGTCATGCCAGTAAGAAATAAGCACTGTTAAAGCATCCATGGAAAGGAGAATCGTGTTATAAATACAGTGAATCGCATCAAATGGCTGGTTTGTGGATGGCTCAAGAGAATTGAGGTGAGCCCAGTGGGAGCTAGGACACAATCCTGATAGAAACTGTAGAAATGCTTGGATCTCCTTGTATTCTGTGAAATAATCATGTTGATGAGAAAATCTTGATCTGCATGCTATAAACTAAGGGAAGACCTAGTTTATAACTAACTTACAGAGGGGAGACCGAGCAGAGAGGGAAGGCACAGAAGGCTGGAGTTGGTTTTAAACAGGAATGGCTACTGTGATGCTAGAAGTCCATTTAGACTTTTTTTTTCTTTAATTTAGGTTTTCTGAAGCCTCTGTGGAAGTATGGTTTGAAAAAAAGTTGCAGACCCTGTCGAGTTTCTTCTTGTTTTCTTATTTTACTATAGTATATTCTACCTCTAGTGTTTCATTGTGTTGATTTGATGCTGCTCTTGTAAGTTTGAGGTGGTACAAGGTAAAAGACTGAAATGAGTTGTATTTGTCAAAATTCCAGCACTTACCAATAGACTTCAAACAAACACTTGATTAAGAAATGACTCCTTGGGGCTCCTGGGTGGCTCAGTCGGTTGGGCGTCCGACTTCAGCTCAGGTCACGATCTCGCGGTCCGTGAGTTCGAGCCCCGCGTCGGGCTCTGGGCTGATGGCTCAGAGCCTGGAGCCTGTTTCCGATTCTGTGTCTCCCCCTCTGTCTGCTCCTCCCCTGTTCATGCTCTGTATCTCTCTGTCTCAAAAATAAATAAACGTTAAAAAAAAAATTTAAAAAAAAATGACTCCTTGGGGGGGTGCCTGGGTGGCTCAGTTGGTTGAGCATCCGACTTCGGCTCAGGTCATGATTTCGAGATTCATGGGTTTGAGCCCCTCATAGGACTCTGTGCTGACAGCTCAGAGCCTGGAGCCTGCTTCAGATTCTGTCTCCCTTTCTCTCTGCCCCTCCCCTGCTCATGCTCTGTCTCAAAAATAAATACAAACGTCAAAAAAAAATAAAAAATGGCTCCTTGGCATAGGCTGTGTCAACCAGTGGTTAGACACCTCAGCTTTGGGGCTGAAGCGGGTTTAAAGTCTCAGCTCTGCCCTTCACTGACTTTCTGACTCAGGGCTTGTTGCTGAGCTTTTCAGCCTGTGTTCTCCTTGATAGAAATCCAAGTAATAATGCTTACCTTGTAGAGTGTTTTGAGGTTTAAATGCCTTGGTGTGTGCAAGTGTTAAAACACTTAGCAGGAGAAATGGCATTTAATACTGTGAATAACAGCTACAATTTACAAAGTAACTTTGCCTTCACTTGTGTATAGCAGAGAGGAAGATGAATTCTTTATGCAGTTATGAGGGTGGAGGTAATAAAATGTGGCCTTTACAATTAGGTGCCCAAATCACTGAAGATCCAAAAGGAACTGGCGAGAAGTAGTTTTATTTTGGCAGCTTCAGTTGCTAATTCTCTACCTTTGCCCACTAGGCTTAATATGCCATAAACGTACTTCCATATAGAAATGTTGCCTCTGGAGAAGGGAGTAGTGGAGCTCTCTTTTACATCCAGAGGAAATAGTAGAGGAAGAAGGGGGGGGGGGCAGGTGGTAGTTTAAACACATTCTATTCTATAGTTTAATTCAAAGTCACAACATTTTTTAATCTAGTATTCATCCTCTCATGGAGAGGAAGTTGCCATGTCTGGGATGGAGGAACCTCGTAGAGATTTTCTGAAGGATCTTCAGTTTTACTCTATAGTCAGTGCATTCCTGAGCACAGAATCCCACCGGACTCCTCCATGTGAAGAGATGCTATGGGGACCCCAGGGATTCTGTCTCCTCTCTCTACCTGAAGCAATTAAGTGAGGAATCCATACTCTCCTAGAAAACCAATGAGAGTCCTTAAGGACTAGAGTTAATACTGTCCTTCCCTTGAGGTGATATAGTAACATCATCAGAAACAATAATTGCATTCATTTCCAAATGTAGGAGATGATAGTAGCTCTATTGAATTGACTTGAACCACTTTTAATGCCATCAACGCCTCCATCAGCTTTGAGCAAGTACTGTCACTAATGTTGTATGTATTCATAGTGCCTGTAACTGAGACAGCCTCAGAATTTTCTCTACCTTGTAAGTTTGAATTTGTATTAAGTACAGATAGGGGGGATTAAGTGTGTAAATCTCCTGGTTTAATAAGAATTTGCCTGAGGTCAGGTAGTCGTTTGGGCAGCACACAGACTAGAATTTCCCTGAGGTCAGTACAAAAGAAGGCATGCATATGAGTGGGGGGTACCATTTTCCCCCAACAGTTAAACAGTTTATCTAATTCAAGAAGACCTCAGTTTAGAAATGGGTTGCATTCTATGAGTTAGGAACTTAGTAGTATGGAATCCTAAAAGCATTTTTCCTGAAAAAAGTGTTCACCTATTGGAGGGTAGGCTAGCCAAAAAAAATTCTCCATCCTCTCTACCCTGAGTCTTTGGCAAGGAAGTCCTGAGATCCTCTGTCCAAGCCATGAAATAGGCAAGAAGAGAGGTGGGCAGGAAACA
Source organism: Lynx canadensis (assembly GCF_007474595.2). Taxonomy (NCBI): domain Eukaryota; kingdom Metazoa; phylum Chordata; class Mammalia; order Carnivora; family Felidae; genus Lynx; species Lynx canadensis. The sequence goes on from NC_044308.2 coordinate 82,513,507, forward strand.
GGGGAAGCCGTTGAGTATAGACAGGGAACATCCAGTCTTATGGTAGTAAAGTGGAAATGAAGAAGGTATCAAGTTCAGTGGAAACCATATTTTCTCACATAAGATTGTGAACAGATAGTACTGGAGAGCCTAGTGTTGATTTCTTGGGAAAATCCCTATCCATACAGTGATAGGAAAATACAACAGTGATCTTGATGGTGATGGCTTTAGCATAAGATATGAAGAGTGTTTGACACCAGGATGTTTCAGTAGTGAAGCTAAAGGTTGCCTCATCCAGAAAGGCCTTGTAGTTGCTCTGTACCTAATTTTCCTATAACTTTCTTAATGTTTGAAAAGTACCAACACATAAATAGGAAAATTACCTTGTGTTGCCTTTTCTTACCTGTTTCTTTGGTACCAAGTCCTATGAGATTTGTCTATTCCAAGATAATTCATATATTCTAATTCTTCAGTGAAGAGGAAGGGAGAGGAGAAAACATTGTTTGAAAGTGAAACAAATCCTATATAGACAGGGGTGCTTCTGGTGATTAAAATTATGTCTGTTTGCTTATAGTCCACTTAATCTGTTAGGTTTAACGTGAAATATCTAAAATGTACTATAGTGGAGGAGGCTATGAGAAAAAGGAGTAATTCTTTATTCATAATTAGCTAATGCTATAAAGCCATCTTATCCCCAACAGTATGCTAGTCTCTGCTGGAAGGAACGGGTTCATTGGTCATCTTTGGAAACTCACTAAAATGCTACCCATCCCGCCCCCCCCCCTCCATTTACATGGGAAAATCTATTCTCCTTTCCCATGGAGTGATTCATCCATACTGGCCCCAGTGGGCTAGTCGTGTGATTAAACCAAAAGGTTTGTGGCTCTTTAATGCACGTACAATCCTTTTTTTTTTTTTTCTAGCAGATTTATGCCACAGAAATCGAACTATTAAAATAGTAAGTATGCAATTTTTCTTGTGAAAAGACGTTTTATGTTGATATTGTTTCATATTTTAATATAGTAAGATACAACAACCAACACTGGTGTATGAACAGACATTTTGAACTGAATTCATTATCTTTTATTTTAGATTTATGTTGAAGTATTATTACTATTGAAAGTATTATAGTTACTTTCATGTGAGTTAAAACTCAGCTGTAACAATTCATTGACTAAATATTATGATGGTAGTCAACTTTCAGTTGGAAGTGTTAATTATTCACCTCATAATGCACTCATAAAAAAGATTTACCAACAGTCTCCTAGGAGTAGAAGGCATATTGTCTCTTGGCATATTTTACAAACAAGCTTTTCCTACACTCCCAGTGCAAGGTTATTACACTTTCTCTTCTGTGACACTCAGAAAGGCTGTAGATAATCACATAGGATTGGATTTGTCATATGTTAAAAAATGATGTATGTTTTTCTTTGACTTAATGGTCATGGGAGGCTTCATTTAATTGGCTTTATGGGTTAAAGAACATCTTGATTAAGCGATTATAAAGAAACAATATTTTCATGAATATATGTACAATAAAATACATACATGTTAGGTTTTGATTTAATGGTCATTTAAAAAATATTCTAATTACTTAAAATTTAACAAGGAACATTTTTATTAAGTTTTTACTTACAGGACATTTTTTTTAAAGATAGCATCAAAAGGGGAAAATAGGTTTTGGACTTCTCATCTACTCTCTGGGATAGTATTCGGAACTTGGAGTGCAGAGAAAAGGGTAGGACCAGGGTCTCCATTTGTCTTGAATAGTCCTCCAGCAGTCAGATAGAGGTACATGCTAGGGACAGAGACAACTAATTTCAATTCTAAAATTTCCATTGAAGTATGCTAGCTTTTCCTTTTTCTTGACTCTAACAGTTAACATTTTTTTTGTGGGGTTTCATTATTTAAATCCTGCTTCCTGGTTACTCAGTATATCCTTGAAAACTGTCTGCTTTAACTTACTAATATCAGACAATCACTGTAATGATCCTTCGTAATTTTTTCGAGCTTTCTTGTCTTTATTTTTTTCTGAGATTACTCATGTTTGTGGTTTTTTCTTGATTTTTTTTAAATTGTTTTTTCTAATGATTTTTTTTAAGTGAACATACTACTTGGTTGAAAGTTCTTAATTGTCTCTACTCTGCTCCACTGATGCTATTTACTTTTATTTCCTAACTTTGAAATCTATCATTTCCTTTGATTACAACCCCTGTCCTATTATATGTGAAGCCCTCTGCTTTCCAATGTGGTCTACATATTTACCTTGTTTTTCTCTTCTTTCATTAGTGACTACAGGTTTTTCTTTTTCCTCTAGTGTTTGATTTTGTATGTTTGGCATCGCTACCATCTTTTTATCTGTTAATTAAAGGTGTAACACCCATTTGGCTTTGTTTAGGACAGTCTACCTATTTCTTCCAGTTGTGATGCAACCATCTTGTTTCTCAGGGTCCTAAATGACACACACTAGTCTCACGACTATGAAGCGGAGTCTTCTTTTTTCATAAAATAGGGACATTTCTAGGCCTTTGGGTCTTGCTGTGGCTAGCAAGCAAAACTGGGGTAATAGAGTCTGGCCTTGTTTCCGTAGTACCAGTACATAAACAGACTTGGTTGCTCCTAATGACTAATGTTACCACATTTTCCTATTACTGGTACTATGATGGCTTCTTAGGATCAGGGTTTGGGAATTCCTGTGGGGCTTAATATCTCAGAAAGATTAAGAATATACTTAGGATGTTTGTTACTGAGTTGGGATTTCAGTTGTAAAGAAAGCAATGGCAGAAAATAGCATATCCGTAATAAAAGAAACAAAAACCAGTAAATATTATCAACTATAATTCCTTAAAATCTGAAATGTAAATTGATAAATCCTTTTGCCACTTTGTACCGAGTATCCTTGATTCTGATCTAAAATGAAGTCCTATATTTGACCTTGGATGATTTCTTGTCATGTTGTTCTAACCCTTTTTAATGAAATCCAACCTACCCATCTCTTCTATCTTACTATGTAACCTCTCCTTTTGGTATGGCCTAGTGTATATAGGCATTCATCTGGGGTTATTCCAAAGGTCAGAGAAATTGCAAAGGTGGTTTGTCACTTTGCTAATTTGCTAATCTCCCATGCATTGCACAAGATTCTAGCATCACCAGGAACAGAACCCAAGGGATGGGGCCAGGGCCTCAATTTGAGTTGTCTCATAATAGTTAAACTGCAGGTACAGCTAGGTCCATGCTCAGGACAAAGCCAACTATTTGCAATTTCAGTAGGAGTGGGAAAAGCACTACACCTGGCATGGGAACTTGGATAAAATGGTTAGCACTATAATTCCTTCCATAAAATAAAAATTTTTAGTATATATAAAATACAGTTTTAATGTAAATATTTTAATATGTATTAAAATTACAGTTTAAGCCCAATGTTTCTCCCAGAATAAAGGTAAATTTAACTTACTGTGTGTTAATTTGTACAGGATGCTTGTTTTCTGATAATGTAACTTAATCATGAGGGAACAAAAAAGGCTAATGGCTTCTCTGCAAATGATCAAATTAAAGCTATGAAGTAGTATGTACATCACCTCCCCGCGATGAAGGTTTTTTAAATCTATTTTTGTTCAAATGATTAATTGAAAATTCATATTTGGTGAACTGTTTTAAAGTTAGAAATAATAGGTTTCTGATAATAAACATCAGAAATAGTTTTTCATAAGACACATTTATAAGAACTCAGGACTATATGTTCATAATTGTTGAGGGAATGCCTTTCTGAAAGCTTTTAATGGATATAGTCCTTAGGAAATACAATTACACAGATCTAAAAAAAATAGTGATTTTATAGAATTTTGGAATTGCCCTTTTATTTCAAGCTGGAAGAAAAGTAGTTAATGTAAGCGTTGGGGCATTAAACAAATGACAGCAGAGTTCCAGATGACCATCAAAGTGACATTTACAATATTCCTAGTCTGACTTTACAATCCTTGAGTTTAAATCACTGTAAAGTTGCAGGCTGTGCACTGTGTTTCATACCTTTTAGTGGTTGAAAGGTAGGAGTGCAGTATGTGTGTGGTCTGAGTTTTTGTGGACGTGATCTGCATTTAATCTGGGGAAATTAATTCCCTAAGCTGCTGGCAGGCAGCATGTACTTGTTAATTATTCAGGTGGATGACAAATGCAGAGCAGAGGTTCTCGCAAAGACAAAGTTTGTATGATGCGTGTTTAGTAACTGATAGGCCTGACATTCAGTGGTGTCTTATTCAGTACTAATCCTAATAAGCTGCCTGGTGAGATGAACGCCTTTCCTCCTATCCTCTGCAGAGAAAACAGAGATCTGAAAGAACTTCATTATGGCGATAAATCCTGTGCTTCATGGTCTTCTTGGTGAAAAGGTAACTTGTCCCGATGAGTAACAGCAGAAAGTCAGGATGCTGGTGTGATAACAAGTCCTAAAGCAAATAAAGCTTCCCATCAAGGCATGGCCATCGTCTGTGTTCTCTGGTGAAGGTGATTGCAGCTTAATTTTGTGCATGTAGTGTACATAGAGTGTAGACCTTCAAATTCAGTAGCATACCACTGACAGTACGATAGTTGGTTCAGAGTTTCAAGTGGTGGGGAACCTCACCCCTGCCCCCTTCTAATCTAAGGTGATTAGGTTTAGGAAGGCTTTCATATATTTCTATGCTGATAGGTTTTGTTAGTATGGAAAGATTGCCCGTGGGGATCATAGAGTTACCTTTCTAAAACTCTGAGACCTGGCTTTCTCTCTCAAGCTGCACTCTTTCTGTCACCGTTAAGTAAAATATATACAGAATTGATTGGATCAGCTAGAAACTACTGCCTGGCCAATTCTTAAACATTAGTTGTCACGACTATGTTTAAATCGTCCGCTCTAGTTTGCCTCTTCTTAAATCTTCAGGCTTGATTGATGCAATGCCAAATCATAATTTAGCTAAGCCAATTCAGTTATAAAAAACTGAAGCTAGTTTGTAGACACAAGAGAGAGACAACCTGTTTGGTGAGAACCATAAGCAGGTTGAGCACTGAACCATGAATTGATAGCTCAGTCTTGTCATTACTTAAAATTGTGAGCTTGTACATGTGACTTAGCTTCTCTGGGCCCAGTTCCCTTCTGTGGGAAATGATACAGTTGAACTCAATATGTAGTCTTCATTTCTATGGTATTACTTTACTTTTTTTTGGCATTGTGAGTATATACCCATAATCTGAGATTTTAGATAGGCAGTCTTTAGGAACAAGAGTTTTTGTTAGTTTCTGTATGTGTGTATGACAGGCAGAATATTTAGGTTGACGTTCCATGAAGGTCACTCAAGACCATGAAAGCCTCTTCAGTGGCACCTCTAAGTTTTAGGTCTGCAACTTGTTCTTTTAGTGTTGGAGTGTTTGATTCACTACTGAGTAATATTTTAAATGTCATTTTGGTAGTTATCTGAAACTCTCTTCTCACCTGTTTCATGTCTCAACATAGATACTAACTACTTTTCTGCCACTTGATCTAAATTCTAAAAATGGTAATGCCTGAATGTAATAACGAGCACATTAATCCAGAAATTAAAACACACCGGCACTCAGAAGACCTGTTCAGGGCGCTTTTAAGTTATTTACCTTTTCACTCCGGTAGTAATTTCATCTTCTAACGCCATTGATCAGTTACTTTTTTCTCTTTTTGAACTTCATATAAATGGAATCCTACAGTGTGTATTCTTTCATGTTTGACTTGTTTTACTCAACATTATGTTGGTGAGATGAGTTGTATGCTTGTATCATCATAGTGGTTCATTCTTCTTGCTGTACAGGGTTTGGTTTTAAGAATGTACCACAGTTGGGGTCCTTGGTGGCTCAGTTGTTTGAGTGTCCAGCTTTGACTCAAGTCATGATCTCATGGTTTGTGAGTTCGAGTCCTGCTTTGGGCTCTGTGCTGACAGCTCAGAGCCTGGAGCCTGCTTCGATTTCTGTGTCTGCCTCTCTCTCTGCCCCTCCCCTGCTCATGCTTTGTCTCTCAAAAATGAATAAATGTTAAAAATGTACCACAATTTACTAACTTTACTATGGGTGAACATTTCAACTCTTACTAATAGTGTAGATATTAACTTTGTTCGTGTCTTTGTCATGTGTTCATTTCTGCTGGATGTACATATATCTGGATGCATACTTGATTAGTTATAGGCTTTGTATATGTTTATCTTTGGTAGACGCTGCTAGTTTTCCAAAGTGGCTATACCAAATTACACACCCATTAGCAATATATGTGAATTGCAGTGGCTCCTTATCTTTGCCAACACTTTTTATCGGTCACATGTATATTATATATGATATATATTTAATAACTATAATTTTTGAGAGAGAGCGCACATGCTCGAGTGGGGGGAAAGGCAGAGGGAGGGAGGGCGAGAGAGAGAGAGAGAGAGAGGGAGAGAGAGGGAATATGAATATGAATCTCAAGCAGGTTCCATGCCCAACACGGAGCCTGATGTGGGGCTTGATCTTATGAAGTATTAAGATCATGAACTGAGCTGAAATCGGGAGTTCAACACAGAACTGACTGAGCCACCCAGGTGCCCCTCTGCCTTCCATTTTTATCCATTCTGGTGGATGTGTGATTTTAATTGTGATTGAGTGATAAGTGAAGTTGAATACAGTTGTTGAGGTTTAGTGATCATTTAGTATTCACTTTTGTGTTTTCAGGTGTTTTTGCCCAATTTTCTGTTGGGTTATCTGCCTCTTTGATTAATTTACAGGAGTTACTTACGTATTTCAGATAAAAATCTCCTTGCTACATAAAAATATCCCCTCTCCCTCTGAATCTTTTTATTCTTTTAATTTTGTCTATAGAGAAATTCTTTAATATTTGAGATTTATTTATTTTCTATATAGAAACATTTATGACCTATTTAAGAGGTCTGCCTACTCCAGTGTCCTAAAAATGTTTACATGTTTTTTCTTCAAATATGTAGATCTTCAGTGTATCTGGAATTACTGTTTGTGGATGGCATGAAGTTGAGGTGTATATGAGTATCTAAATAGTCTAGTACCCTTTATTTAGCTGGCATTAGCTTACTCCCACTTGCAGATGTATTCCATTAATTATAAATTAGGTTACCATACGTGTGGGCCCAATATCCATTTTAATTTCCGTATTTTACAGTCAATTTTCCCCACATTCAGTATGGGTTTATAGGGAGTCTATTTATAAATTGTGGCCATTTGATTGATCCGAAGATGATAATGGCAATGATAACGGTGAACTATCTAATGGACTACCGACTTTGAGGTAGTATCATACTGGACAGTTAGCCTAATTATTCATACTTAAAATAACCTTTTTTAAAGAAATGAGACTTGAGGCACCTGGGTGGCTCAGACGGTTAAACATCTGACTCCTGGTTTTGGCTCAGGTCATGATCTCACAGTTAGTGAGATCGAGCCCCCTGTCAAGCTCTGCACTGACAGTTCGAAGCCTGCTTGGGATATTCTGTCTCTCTGTCTCTCTCTTACTCTCAAAAAAAAAAAAAAAAAACATTAAAAAATCAAGAAACGAGACTCGAAGTTACAGAGCTAGTAAATGCCAAATGTATATTCTACTCAAGTTCTAATTTCAAGCTATAATTATTCCTGTATTGTACTAATTTAAGAGTACATTATCAGGGCCACCTGACTGGCTCAGTCAGTGGGAAATGCAATTTTTAAATTTTTGTTAAAGTTTATTTTGAGAGTGAGAGAAAGAGAATCCCAAGCAGGCTCTGCACTGTCAGCAGGGAGCCTGATGTGAGACTTGAACTCAAAAACTTCAAGTTCATGACCTGAGCTGAAATCAAGAGTCAGACACTTAACCAACTGAGCCACCCAGGTGCCCCACTGGGGCATGAGACTTTTGATCTTGTGGCTATGACTGTGAGCCCCATGTTGAGTGTAGAGATAACGTACTTTTTTTAAAGATTTTATTTTTAAGGAAAGACTAGATTTATACAATCTAAGTTAAATCTCTCTAATTCTTAAAAAGCAAGAGAACAAAACCAGTGTAGGTAAATTATGAAAAGCCTACTGTAATAATTTTGTAGACACAGGTTAAAACTCTAAACTGAGGCTGATTGGGAAGTAGAATCAGTAAAGCCGAATACGTTTGCGTCAGTGTCCCCTTTCCCTCGAGAGTGATTGGACATGAACCCTGACGTTAACTGCAGCTTTGTTCATTCTTGAAATTGTCTGAGACCAAAACCAATGGGGTTTTGGTGTGCGCTGCACAATGGCACCCAGCTAAGGGGGTACTTAGAGGGAACTGAAATTCAGTCCACATTCCAGTAGCCAAGCCGTGCACTCCTGATGCTAAGAAGGAACCTTGGAAGATCTTGTCTAATGTAAACAAAATCTTGGGGCGCCTGGGTGGCTCAGTCGGTTAAGCGTCTGACTTCGGCTCAGGTCATGATCTCACGGTCTGTGAGTTCGAGCCCCGCGTCGGGCTCTGTGCTGACAGCTCAGAGCCTGGAGTTTGCTTCAGATTCTGTGTCTCCCTCTCTCTCTGACCCTCCCCTGTTCATGCTCTGTCTCTCTCTGTCTCAAAAATAAACATTAAAAAAAATTAAGAAAAAAAAATCTCAGGCAGGCAATGTTGGCCCAAGTCAGCTCTCATCCTGAAGTTGTACCTGGGACAATGGAGGGTTCCCAAGGGAGGCCTCGGACAGTCCCCTCATCTCTGAGCCTGTAGCATAGGCTGCTGGCCTGTGAACAATGGCACCTCTCCTGCTTGCTTCCACTGTGACTGAGCTCAGCCTTGGCAGGTGCTGTAGTAGGAATAAGCATCATTGATGTGGTACTAAATTTGAGGACATAGACTTAAAAATCAAAGTTCTGGACAACTTAGTATTACCACCTTTGCATATTTTTACGTACCAGGGAAATTCAGCATGTATTTCCAGAACTCAAGGACTACCATATCCATTCCATGGACTCTCTGAATCTTAGGTTCAGAACCCCGGCTTTTTTTTTTTTTTTTTTTTTTCCAACGTTTATTTATTTTTGGTACAGAGAGAGATAGAGCATGAACGGGGGAGGGGCAGAGAGAGAGTGGGACACAGAATCGGAAACAGGCTCCAGGCTCCGAGCCATCAGCCCAGAGCCTGACGCGGGGCTCGAACTCACAGACCGCGAGATCGTGACCTGGCTGAAGTCGGACGCTTAACCGACTGCGCCACCCAGGCGCCCCAGAACCCCGGCTTTAATACTCTGCATTACATGTAATAAAGGAAAAATGGAGTTTTAATATAAAGAAGCAGAACTAGGAATTGGTTATACTTGGAGTTTAAATGTGTTTTGTTTTATTTCATTTTTATTTTTTTAATTTATCAATTTTAATTTTTAAATTTAAGAGACAGAGAGCATGAGACAGAGAGAGAGGATGAGAACCTTAAGTAGCCTCCCTACTCAGCATGCAGCCTGACATGGGGCTCAATCCCATGACCCTGGGATCATGACCTGAACCTCAGAGCATGCTTTGTTTGTTTTAAAGAAACTTTCTTCTGTAAAGGAAAAATACTTAGGGGCTCTCTGTTTCTGTCACAGTAAGTAAATAAACTTAAAAAAAAAAAAAGAAAAATCCTTAAATGTAACTAAATAGTATTTAAAATTTGCTCAGGAATTACACTTGAAGAGGATCATGTATAGTACAAGGATGCATAAAGTTATATAAGATGTTTAACCCAGGTAATAGTTGGAGGTCTGTTATAGGGGAAAAGCAAACCAGGAAGAGGTGATATTATTAAATAATGTACTTAAACATACAGCTATCGAAGTATCTAACAATAACCAATTTCACAGTGTTTGAATATGGAAAATCACTAGCAGGACCATGCCTTTACTTGGCTTATACTCTTACATACTTGTCTTTGTAACTGCTGGGCTCCAAACTGGAGGGAGGGTGGTGAGGAGAAGGGAAATACTCCACTGAAGAAATGGTGGGGTTTCTAAAACTTGAGTTTCCCCCCGTTTTTTTAATAGAAAAATAATGAACAAGTTTTGGTTTATGAGTAACTTATTCTATTGAGGACCTCTAGATATTTTGACACAAGTTTATGTTACCCCCAAATTACAGAACTGGCCTAACTCACTTTTTTGCCTCTGTGAAATGTCTGGGGTGGTCAGTGCTCTTAATGATTCTTTGTTCTGGGTTCAGAAAGGAATAATCTTATTTACAAATGATCACCCATGTCCTTGCTAATGAGACATTTTAAACATACATAGTGAACTGAGAGTAATACTGGGAAAGTAGGTATTCCTATGGTGAACAATCACCTCCGCTTTAAACCACCAATGTTATCTTTTCTGGAATTTAAGGTACAAAGTTGCAGTAGAGAGGCTTTTTGCTGATCCATTAATTAATTGAGCCATTCTTAGAAATTTTAGTCATGACTCTTTTAAGACTTACTTTTACCTAGCAAAGAAGCAGCATTCTGAGCTATGTAAATAATTGACATCTACAGAGCCCATCATTTCTTAAGGTACGTGATACATACTGGCATCTATTGCTTTATTCGTAATAGAAAAGGTACTTCAACAGTTGTAGCTACATTTATATTGCAAGGGGGTAACATGAAACTTGTGGTTAGCTGTTACCTATTTTCTCATTCAATAGTAATTTAAAAAGATAATTCTAATTTGAGAATCTAATTTAGAGAAAAATTCATATTTGTGAAGTTAGCTGGAAGACAGCCCGAATTAGTAAAAGTTCTGGAACATACATTACTCCTAATGCATGTCTACATCCCGTGATCTAAATTTTTACAGGATAAGCAATTAGCTTCAGTTTTAATAAAAGTGGGAATTTATTTTTAATTTTGCTAGAAAACCAGCCTCAAATTCTAGTCTCTGCAGTTTGTGCTGTTATGTTTCAAGTCGTTGAGTTTCTGCTGTTGATTATAAATGGGTGCCTCCAACGTTTGGGAATATATCGTTCTCTATGAAGGTAAATGTTGAGCTTGATCTATTTTATCACATTATTACATAATGCGAGGCTGAACTTAAAACAGCCCTGAATTCTCAATTATTCTGATTTACTGGATTCTTTATTACATTTGAAGGGTCATCAGTAAGGTAATAAATTGTAATGCAGTGTTCCTAGTTAGAAGAGTATTGAGGATCATGTGACTAGTTCTTTATAAAACAGCTAGACTCCAAAACAATTTCACCAAACATATAGGTGCACACACACCTGTAAGCAAGCACATGCACAAGCATACATATACACGTGCACATGGTGATATCTAATACATGAACATTTCTAAATGTGTGCCAATTGAAGCCTTGTTTAGTTTCTTTTCTATTTTAAAAATGGCCTCTAATAGAAGTAACTGTTAACTTGTTACTGGGCCTGTTGGTTAGCAGGGTTCATTAAAAAGGAAAAGCTATGGGAGCGCCTGTGCTCAGTTGGTTAAGCGTCTGACTTTGGCTTAGGTCATGATCTCTCAGTTCGTGAGTTCGAGCCCTGCGATGGGCTCTGTGCTGATGGCTAAGAGCCTGGAAGCTGGTTCAGATTCTGTGTCTCCCTCTCTCTCTCTGCCCCCCCCCACTCCCCCCCTTTCAAAAATAAGCATTAAAATTGTTTTAAAAAAGGAAAAGCTATAAATACTTAAGACTGAAATATATGTAATTTAGAGGAAGAGAGCATGGATGTATTTTAAACAAGTATATTCAGGGACTATCATATGAACAACAATAACTTAAAATAGTAAAACCTGAAGAAAAAGTGCCGCACAGTGGTTTGTTGATAGTACAAATAGCAACTGAAGAAGTATTTTTAAAGGTTTTAAAAATTGGATTTTTAAACCTGTGTGTACTGTTAGAAATTCCCAAAGTAGTTGCCTCATCATAGGAAGGGGGTGGACTGATCAGGTATAGGAAGCATGTTTGTGGTTGAGCCTGCTGACCCACTAGTGAAAGAAATACCTAGAATTAGTCTCAGAGTAACATTTTGGAATTTGGGCCAATAACATCTACTTCTGTAGTTTAGATTATTATGCTTCATGTGACCAAATTTCTGTCCCTGTCCCCATTATATGTCCTGAGTGTCAGACCTAATCATCCAACATTCTGTTGCTCACAAATGTCCAATAGTTTCAAATAACTTGGACTCCTAAACTGAACTCTGTAGCTCCCACTAAAACCTGTTCCTCTTCCCTGTTCTCTCTTTAAACATATGGCATCACTATTAACCCAATTCACAAGCCATAAACTGAGGCATTATTGTTGGTGCTTCCATTTCCATTCTCTGCCCCATGTTCAATCAGGTACCTCCTAACGCTTTTCGGATCTGGACAGCTCTCCATTCCCTCTCCCATAACCCATCACAGCCACCATGAGTGCGGGTGGTGTTGGGAGCGGAGAATGAGGGAGAAAGAGAGGATCAGGAAAACCCACCTTGCCACACAGAACCATATACACTAGTGGTTGAGTGTTGTGACTCATTAGAACAACTGGGTTCAGATCATGGATCTGTTAAGCTTGTGGCTGTGAACACCTTGCTTAACCTTTGGGGAAACTTCTTCATTTGTAAGATGGAGATAAAGTAGAAACTAATTTATAGAGCTGCTTAGAGGACTAAGTGAATAATTATGTAAAATATCTGGCATACCCAAAAAGTCCCCTATAAATGTTAGCTATTCTCGGGGCACCTGGATGGTTCATCTGGGCGTCCAACTTCTGCTCGGGTCATGATCTCACTGTTGGTTGAGTTCAAGCTCCGCATCAGGCTGTGCTGACAGCTCAGAGCCTGGAGCCTGCTTCAGATTCTGTGTCTCGTTCTGTCTCTGCCCCTCCCCCACTCATGCTGTGTCTCTCTCTGTCTCTCAAAAATAAATGAATGTAAAAAAATAAAAAATAAATTTAAATGTTAGCTACTCCTACTATTTTTATTGGATACTGTATAGGAGAGAGTTAAGGCAACACCGCAAGACCCCAGACTAGCCAAACCGGAAGGATGAAACATACAATAAAGCCCCTGCTGCCAGTACAGTGAAGAGGGGGAATGTGGGAAGGGGGGAAGGAGGCCCAGGCCTATGGAAGTGGCTGGCTCCTGAGGTTGTACCCTTAAGAGCATTTCCCAGATAAGGTCTGATTCAAATGAAAAGAAGGAAAACTTAGTTGAAGGGGTGGTTCTGGTTCTTCTTCCCACCCCCAATCTGATTTATTAAGGTAATCGCTTAATTTTCCCATTTTTGTGTGTGCGTGCCGACAGCTATTTTTGCATGTCATGTTGTTACGTTTCAGAGTAGCAGTCTGCAGGCCTTGTGTCTACGTCATTTAGTTACTTAAAAATGGACATATTTTTATCCTAAACAATAGGATGGTTCAAATTTCAGCTGAATGGGGTGCCTGGGTGGCTCAGTTGATCATCCAACTCTTTTTTTTTTTTTTAATTTTTTTTAGTGTTTCTTTGGGGGGGGAGGGGCAGAGAGAGAGAGAGAGAGAGAGACAGACAGACAGACAGACAGACAGACAGAATCTGAAGCAGATTCCAGGCTCTGAGCTGTCAGCATAGAGCCTGACTTGGGGCTAGAACTCACAAGCCGTGAGATCATGACTTCAGCTGAAATCAGACGCTTAACCGACCGAGCCACCCAGGTGCCCCGAGCATTGGACTCTTGATTTCAGCTCACATCATGATTACAGGGTTTTAGGATTGAGCCCATGTTGCACTCTATACTGACAGCATGGAGATTGCTCGGGATTCTCTGTCTTCCTTTCCCTCTGCCCCTGTCTCCTGCTCACATGTGTTCTCTCTCTCTCTCTGTCTCTATCTTTCAAAATATTAAAAAAAATTAAAAAAGAAATTTTAGCTAGAAGAACATCTCCAATGTGTGGTGAAAAACATGTTCCGTGTATGAAAATTTGGTTAAAATTCTGGAGATATGATGTGGCTTCTGTATGCCCTGATTAAGTGAGTGGTCCTGAAAATCAGGCTCTAGTGATACACGGTGCCCTCTTCCACCTGTACCTCTGGCCTGGTTCATCTCAGGGTACTCTGTTGGCCCCAGAAAAGGAGCTTGTTTCCCCGTGCATATTTGCTAATGCTCTTTCCGTCTGGGGACTTGGCCATAGGTTAGTAGAGTTCCTGATGCTAGTACTTTCCCACGAATGTTTGCGGTCACAGAGCCTACTCGTGGATCTTTTCTTGGCTACATCAGGATTGGTCATGACATGACCTGACAGCTTTGCCCTTGTGCTATGCATAGTTACTATCAACCTTGAACACAGTGCTGTTCTATATGGTATTCCAGGGCCTGGTTTACCTCGGTATTACTGCAGAGTTGAATTTGTCCTATATGTTTATGCTTTGACAACTTTCATGTCCTTGGGGTTAAAAGGTGCTAAATACCATTTCTAGTATGATCAGTTGTAGAGAAATAGCATCCTTGAAGATACTGCCAAAGAGCAGTTGGCAAGATTTATTTGCACTGTGAAATTTTAATTGCCTTAGCTTTCGACTTTAAAGTTTTATTTTGAGGTCAGCCCTGCTTCGTCATGGAAGAGCAGAGACTTGGCTGTGTTGAGAGTGATTGGACGGGAACAGAGTTGCAGTAGCATCATCTAGAGATAAGTTCCAACACATGTGGGCAGAAACAAAGGATGTTTTTTTTTTCCAGAAAGTATTTTGTGTTTGCTGGGGAGAGGGGAATAATGATGGTCCTATTTAGACTTATTTGAGAAAGGCTATGTCTTCGGATCTCCGTGAGGGAGAAGTTTCAGCTGGGGCAATATTGGGCAGAAAGCTCCTATGTGGCAAAAGGAAGAGAGCGGGACATTGCATGAAGAAAAGGAAAACTCTCCAAAATTTAAATAAACTGTTGATGAGAAGAGCTCACATTTACCCCTAAAACCTTACGGAATCTGCCTTGAAGAAACACAAAATGAAAAAAGCAAAAGTATAGAACAGTATAAAAAATCGATACGGCTCTCCAGCTACATTGCAGACTCACTGTAATGTTGAACATTGCATCTCTGTGTACGGTGAGTTCATTTCTGTAAATATCAGAAGGACCTTGTTCTAACACTTTCACTTATAACAAGGTCCTTGAGAACCCCATAGAGTAGAGCATTACAGTATAGCTTTAGTATCATTCTAAAAATTTATTGATGTGTCCAAGTGATTTTTTTGTAAGTCTTGAGCTTGTTTTCCTCCCTTACTTGTTCTCCTTCAGAGGATGATTCCTTTTTAGTTCACATGGGTAAAAGTCCGTAAGTTGCTGCATTTGTGATTAATTCTATTTGAAATTCCTTTTCAGCCACACCGTTGTGAGTTATAGAAATTTTATGTGCAGTGAACTTGTTAAAAAGAAGCCGGATATTTTCTGTGGCTCTTTTATTTTTAAAAGCTGCAGAGCATTTTAGGGCAAACATCTTACCTTTTGAGAAAACATGAAATAAAAATACGTCAGGCAGAAGAAGCCAGCGTGGAATGTTAGTTGTCTGTGTGCCTCTACTGAGATTGTGTTGAATGCCAGTTGGCCAGACTCAAGAACATTTAGATGTTGTTTCTTAGAGGAAGCAGTGCATGGCCATAAGCCACATTAAGTTCATTAGGTGCAATTGCTACATGACACAGTTAATATGGTGACAGAAATAAACTCTTCAGTGACTCAATTCTAGTGGCACCAATTTTAACCAATTTATCAGACAATTGAGTATGTTTTGCAGTTGGGATGGATCTTAAAAAATATGGTGCCCATTTTCTTGTTTGGTTTATTTGACTTTGTAGACACAGCTCAGTTTATGAAGATGCAGATATGTATTCACTAAGCATGTAAGCATTGATAATGAGGGTTGGTCTGTTAACTGGTGCTTGAGGGAGGTTTTACTAATGAAACTAGAATGCATCTAGAAGGTGTTTATGGGAAAGCATCCAATGTATCTTGCAGAAGTGTGTGTGTGTGTGTGTGTGTGTGTGTGTGTGTGTGTATATGCATTTCAGTAATCTATTTTTGTAAGAAATAGAAAGGTTAAAAATCACCCGTTATATTGGGACGCCTGGGTGGCTCAGTCGTTGGAGCGACCGGCTTCGGCTCAGGTCATGATCTCACGGTTTGTGGGTTTCAGCCCTGTGTTGGGCTCTGTGCTGACAGCTCAGAGCCTGGAGCCTGCTTCGGATTCTGTGTCTCCCTCTCTTTTTTGTTCATCCCCCACTGGTGCTCTGTCTCTCTCTCAAAACTACACATTAAAAAAAAATCACTAATTATAACATATAAAACAGGTTATAGTCATGTTTTTAAATGATTAAATGAAAATCTATAATTATATTTGGAAATAATCACATCACCTATATAACTGACAATACAGTCTTTCTACACTTTATCTCAGGGCGTGTTAAATTTCATTTAAGAAAAATGCATAAATGAGGACTCTTAATCCATTTTAAGGCTGAGAAAACTGAATGAGAGCAGTGTAGTAGGAAATAAAGCAAGGAACTACCACAGTAGTGATGGTTCACATAATCTGACCTTTCTGTTGTCCACATCGATGCCTTGAATAGCAACGTGTTCAGTTCTGAACTCCCTTCCATGTTCTAAACTGTGTATCTGGCTACAGATTATGATCTGGCTTTAACACTTTGAGCTAGATTACATAGATTGTTAAAACACAGCAAAAACTACTCTGAGTTAGAATGACTTAGGCAACAGTAGATATTATGCAGATAAATTGCAGGATCAAGCTTAGTGTTAATTAGTCCCAAGTCTGTTCCAGTTGTAGCAATTGGTGCTATGTTAATAATGCATGCATGGGTGTTGAACACATATAATTTATGGAGAATTTTGATTAAAAAATATGCTCCTGGAAAAACAAAATCAAATCTTAAAGAAATAGTCTAGCAAGGACATGGGTCAGACTGATGAGTCTTTGCTAGTCTGACTATTGTCTTTCAAGATTATGCCTATTAAAGAATAGATTAGATGGGGAGAAATGTCCTTTGCTGCTTCTTGGAAGCTTGATATGAGGGATATATCAACTGTATTGTCTGTGATACTGGAATAGTTACACAAAATAAAGTCAAAGTTGGATACCAGCTTTCTTTAAGCACAGTACATTCTGGAGCTAGGAAGCCTAGAATGAGTGGTCTCTTCATATCTTTGCTGTGATCAAAGTTCCAAATTTTTTTGAAGACATTTCTTTATACTGATATACAAACACAATTATCCAAAATAGACTTTCCCTTCCCCTTTGTAAAATTTTGGAAATGATTATGTAAGAAAATAAAAGGCAGTCTTAGTTTCTAAAGCACTGGGCATCATTTTCAAGGGACTATGTTTATCCTTAAGTCTCTAGTTCGGGGAATGATTACTAAGGTCGTCCCAAGGATAATAGCACCAGTTGAAAAGAAGTCTGTTGATACTTAAAGTGCTGCCCAATGGCGCTTGTCAGCTCAGATCCAAGTGGGTTCACACCCAATGTGGGTTCATCCCATGTGTGGGAGCCAGGATGATCCTAACTGGGCTAAAGTGACATTTTCAGGATTGTTATGTATCACAAGTTGTGTTGATGAAAATAAATAGATAAATAAAAAGGGGAAACAAATAGCAAATCATTAGATTCAGTGGTTGAACCTTTTGGAAGATGAGGAATATGACTGTGTCTCAGATTGCCACAAGGTAACTCCTCTAAAATGAGAAAAGCTGTTAGTTTAAGCACAAGGTAATGATAATATTTTATTAGAAGTGATGACAGAGTTGAATATGAAATTTGTTTTTACTGTGCATGCTAACCAATATGAACATCTAGTCATGAACACAATTAACAAACCATAAAGGTGACAACTTTTTAGAGATGGGTGTTGTGGCATTTTCCTGACTAGAATTCCTTAGATTATATTCCCAGGCACTTGAATTTATTTTTATTATTTTTGACTTAAGAGAGAGAGAGAAAGTGAGTGTGTGAGTGGAGTGGAGCAGAGGGGCAGAGGGAGAGAGAGAGAATCTGAAGCAGGCTATAAGCTCAGTGAGGAGCCTGACACAAGGCTCGATCCTACGACCCTGGGATCATGACCTCAGCTCAAATGAAGAGTCAGACTCTCAACCGACTGAGTCACCCAGGTGTCCCTCCAGGCACTGGAATTTAAGGAAAAGTTCTCCCAACAGTTTTCTCAGGAGTGTGAAGTGCTGAATTACTCATTTTCTGTATTTTACTCATACTGGCTAAAGGATTTTCAACAAACCTTTGTGTGTGTGTATGTGTGGAAAACATGGACAAATTATTTTTCAATGCCATAAAACCTTTGACTTGAGAGTAAACGTACTGCCTCCAGATTTTGTAAACATGGGGTCTTTGGTGCCTTCCACACATTAAAAAGGAGGGATTCATGGGTGAGAAAAAATCGTGATCAATAATTTTTAGATTGTTCTATTTCCAGAAAATAATTACAGAAGGCAGATACTAACCATCTGCTTACCTCAAGACTGATATACAGGAAGTCTAAACGACTTGCATCAGTTCACACAATGAAATAATACAAAACCAAGAATACCATACAACTTCCTAATACTTCATTTCTGGGCGCTACTGAACCAGATAGACTTTCTCCCTTAATACGAAGAAGAAAATGAATCTCTTAAAATGATCTATCTGAAAATAAATGTGTGTGGGTGTGTCCATATGTGTGCACATTGGTTTCTTCTATCTTCAGGAGTGGGTTGAGGGCCCTTTGGCTATCACTGGAGTTTGAGTGGCATTGGCCATTGTTGAGTCGGTTTCTCTGGTGCCTCTGGGCAAGGTGAAGGCTGCTGGTGGGTGTTCCCTATTTATCAAGAGGGAGCTGGGGAGTTAAGCAGGCCTCCTTCTGAACTAGAGTCTTGACCACGGGATCCCTCCAGTTACTTTCTCGCTGTCACCAGGCTGAACAATCCAATGACCAAGTTAGACACGCAACTATAGCTTCGTGCAGTATGAACAAATGTATTTTCTATCAAGTGGTCGAGGGTTAAAAAGAGGTGTTTACAGGATAGCAAACTGGCTTCCCATGTTATTTCCCAGTTTTCTTAGATCAACACTTCTTGAGATTGAACCTTTTTCTCCAGGTATGTGGTACTGGTACTGTGTGAAGTACCAAGTGTCAGGAGCAGTGGCAATCACACAGCTGAATGCACATCTATGTGAATACTTAGTTCTTAGGGGCACCTAAATGTCTTGCTCGGTAGAGTGTGTGATTCTTTTGATGTTGAGTTTGAGCCCCACGTTGGGGGGGAGGGTAGAGCTTATGTAAAAAAATAACATGTTTTTAATGGTTAGAATAAATTGAAAATTTAATTGCTTTGTATATTCCCATCTTCCGGATTTCAATGCGGTGAAAGATGCCTGTCCGCCTTCCAGAGCTAAAGGGCGGAGACGAACCGTCTCCTCTATCACTGATGGCTAATTGGACAACTGGCTGTTTATTGCTGGAAATCACTTAAGACTATTGTGTATCATGTGCAAAACAAAACAACAAAACAAAAGTAGTCTTGAGAAATCCAGTCCTGCTAATGGCTGTAGCCACCTGTTGATTGTGCTGACGTGTTTTAAAAACAAAAGAAACCTTTTGGGCAAGCATCATAACTGCATCGTGTTCAAACAAACGATTGAGTTATACAGTATAGCCTGTGAGTTTTCTCTTAAGAAGAAAATACATTTAAGAATCTGCTGTGACAAATCAGTATCAAAATGTGTGCAAAATTACAAGAACAAATAGAATGTTGTTTTTGACTGGTTTGTTTATATTGAAACTATATTATTTTATGTGAAGTATGTGTAATAGAGCATTAGATTTGAAAACTCTGTGTTGAATATCATTTCTGACAGCCTTTTTTAGGGTCACTAAAATTCCAATAATTCAGTCTAGAATTGAAGTCGATTCCAGAGAAAAATTTAATATAGTCTGCTTGCCTGCCAGCTTCAACATAGTTTCAGAGCATTGAAATGGTTTGACACATTGAAATATAAAGTGCATTTGTCATATCTATTGGTGGAGTATTTTATGTGATCGCATCTAACAAAGATCAAGTTAGAGTAAAACTTATACTGGTTTTTTTTATGTGTTTGTGAAGAGGATTTTGTTTTATCTTGTTTTCTTTACAGTCTTGATTTGATTTATTACAAAGTCCAATAAACTATTCCTGGTAATAATAAAGAAACACATTGCCTGAACCAATTTTGAAATGTGGTGGAACATCTCTATATTACCACAATCATTTGCTGTTTCAAAGACCCATATGAATTGAGGATTGTGTCACAGAAGAGGTACTTTCTAAATGAGCATGAGGTTAGAATGGAGTTTCAATTTCCAATTCTAGCAAATAGAAATTGTGTCATTAGAAGAAAGTTTATACATCTTTGAACCTCAGCTTCCTCATCTATAAAATGGGGGTGATAACTACTAAGCATATAGGCTTTTTGTTGATTTTGTTTGGGTAAAGATTTAAGGTGTTAGGTATATAATCCTAACTTACTGCCTATCCTCAAGCAGTTATGCTCCAAAAAGTTTTATTACATTCTTAAGGCTTCTAGGAATTGCATTTATAGAATGATATCTGTAGATCCAAGTATTAGCGTACCAGGAAATACTATAATGAGACTCCAGTGTTTTTCTTTATTTAAACAAAATAGTGCTTTAGATATTACAAAACTCATTTAATTTTCCCAGTGTATATTCAAGCCTGCATGATTATTTATGTTTGAGCTGTTAGGGGCTGCTTGTGGCGAGAGTATAAAGTCTGTTTCACATATTCCATTGGGCAGAGATGAAACTGGGCTGGGCCTTAGCATTGTACAGCAATGCCATTTATGGGAGTATACGGATCTCTTTTACATTTATAGTCATGTACTCATAACCTTTTATGTATAAATACATCTATACATTCAGATGTCGATTTTAATAGTTAGAAAACAAGTAGACTAACCTAAGTACAACTTGGACACCAGTTCTTTAAGACTCTTTCTGTGTCCTGGCTAATAGCTTCCAGCAGTAGTGTTTTGCTGATTAGGTTACAATATATTATGTTGACTGAGGACTTCTGTTTAGCAGAAGTCATTTCAAGACCCTAATCTTAATACCCAATTTATTTAAGAAGTATAAGACAAATTTTACATATATATTTACATTTATATATGTGTATATAAATTTTATATGTATACAAATTATATATATATGTAGTATAGACACTTAAATATGCATGTGTAATCTTAATGTATCATAATTTGCTTGAAAATGTTAAACATTTAAATATTTAGCCTACAGATTTTTATGTAGGACTGATGTTTTATGATCTGCCTATATAAAATGATTTAACTGGGTTATAAATTTAACATTCAACCAAGACTAACATTCGCCCCAAAGTGTGTTCTACTGACCTCAAGTTCTACAATGCTAATAAGAATTATTTAAAAGAAGGTTTCCAGGTTGAAATAAGTGTGGAAAATAGTGAGTGAAAGCATTTTTACAGTAAAATTTCTTAAAACATTTAATTTATTCATTTCTAAATTACATAATAATAGACCATGAGAAGGTTGTGTGTGATAGACTGTTTGCCTAACCTTTTTCGACACAAAAGCCTTTGCAATTTTTTAAAGTATTTTACAACATTAATAATCAATAGAACACACTTTGGAAACTCTAAGATTAAATGGAATGTACTACATACTTTCCTGTATCAGTAGATCCATTCTGGAGATCAAAACAACCCCAGCTACTTGAACAGAGAAAAAATAATATAAGAAAGTTAGTGACTAAGTGTAAAGTTCTGAACTAGCGTAAAATGAGAATGCGACTTACCATGTAGGTAACAATTTTGGGAAGCAAGTACTACAGTCAGGACTGGGTGGCAGGGAGAGACAAGAGAGGCAGATGGAATTAATAAGCTCTAGAAGCTTGGAGGAGAGACCCATTCAGCTGAGATAAGTCTTCTGAATAGGGGACGACGACCAGCTTGTGCTCGTGTCTCTGAGGAGGCAGGCGATGAGACGGATTCAGCAAGTGTTAGGAAAATGACAAACTGTTCAGCTGTTGCCATTGGAAGGAACTGTTACTATTGGGGTGAAGAAACACTGCTGGGGTGAATAGAACCAGCCAGGAAATGCAGAGAGAGAAGGTCTGGGCTTCCTCTTTCAGCCCTGCTGTCTCCCTTCCCTGCCCCCCGCCCCCTGGCATTGCCTACATGGAGCATCTGGCCAAGCAGAAATGGGGTTTGCCGGCCCCAGCAGCACAGGGCAGAGCATAGAAGGATGGTTTCAAAGCTGATAATAATAGCTAATTGGCACACTTGCTTTATTAAGAATCCTGGCTCTTAAAAAGAAATGTTAGAATTATTTCAAAATGGTCCCATTGTCATCTTAGATTGAATTTGCTATAGTAATTCACAAAGCAAACCAACTCACTTTATAATTTATATCCCCAGGAGCAATATTCCATTATTACATTAATACTCTATTATTAATGTACAGGTTTCCCAACACAGAAGGGTTAGTTTGAACTTACTTTGAATCATTTAAAAAAATACACTATTGAAGGCCTGCACAGTTCCTAGCTTTTTAATGCTATTCAGCACATTTCTTCTGCTTCCTGGGATTCATATGCAGAGAGACATTTGAAATCAAATACACATGGATTAAAGCAGCATGATGCTGTGCTACTGAGAATCTGTGAGACACTAACGGAGTGGTAAGGTTACTGCCTTACAGAAGACTTGGGGATTTGGCAAATTTTGTGGTTTAGTCAAAGGGTGCATCTTATAAGTCATCAGTAATGACGGAAAAATGCAATCATACAAATGCAATCAACAAATGAGAACTTCCTTCTCTATCTGAGCCCTTACATTTACTTAGGCTATAGCAATAAGGATTTTAGCAGGCACATTTTGGGCTTACTTTATCTGTGGTGTTTGTTGAATTATACGTATTGAAAAAATCCAGTTTGACATTTACAACAGCCCAAGAGAAAGCCAAGCAGGATTACAAGTCAAGAAATTAAGGAAGGAACTTCTGTGAAAGAGGTCTCATTAATAGAATATGCAACATCTAGAGACCATGTGTGTTAGCCTAGGTTATAATGCTAGGAGATGCAAAAATTGGTAGTACAATGAGAAAATATCTGGGCAAACAGGCTATGGAAAAGTTGACTTTAGAATATGGGAAGAGTGGGGTGCCTGGGTGGCTTTGTTGGCTGAGCGTGCAACTTCTGCTCAGGTCATGATCTCATGGTTTATGAGTTCGAGCCCCGTGTTGGGCTCTGTGCTGACAGCTCAGAGCCTGGAGCCTGCTTCCGCTTCTCTGTCTCCCTCTCTCTCTCTCTCTGCCCTTCCCTCACTCATGCTCTGTCTCTCTCTCAAAAATAAATTTAAAAAAACATTAAAAAAATTAAAAAAAGATAGGAAGAGAAGGAGCTCATGATCATGACAAACTAATCAGGGCTAGAAAAGATTAAGATTGCTATCACAGGGAAGACATGAGACAGAATGTTGAGGAGAAACACTAGTGACATTGCTACATTATTGAATATTTACCATGGACCAGTATTATTTCAGAGTGCTTTGGGTATATTAAAATAATATTGTAAAGGGATTGATCAGAGGAAGTCCCTGAAGACAGTGGACTGAGAGAAAGCTGTTGGTTTTGATCTTTGGGGGGTTATTTCTTATCTTTGGAGGCAAAAAAAAAAAACCCACATTTTAACACAGTGAAGGTATCAGAAACCAGGTTTCAAATGTTTCAGGAAAAAAAGGATTGGCAAGGATTTCGGTGCAGAGAGTTCAGATTACTCTTCCCAAAGCTTTGTCAGTAGAGCAAGAAAGATCAAGTGTGCAGTCCTGTCTACTTTTGTTGAGTGCCTATGACTATAAGTATGTTTAAAAATTCACCAGGTGAACACGTAATGCTGACGCCGTTAGACATCTCTTCTGAGTCTGAGATTGTGGTGACCAACAGCGTCTTTGAGAGGAGAAAGCAGTGTGATGATAAAAGGCACCGCGTATGCCCTATATGGTGTACTGTCTGGACTAAGGTAGAGAGATCAAGTGAAGAAAGTGCCGAAGAAATGCATGCTATTTAAAAACCAGACCTCTGAAAATAAACAACCAAAAAGCTGCTTTCGGAGTTTTCTAGGAGGCAGGCATCACTGTATCCTGATTCTATTAAATGCCGTCTACCATGGTTTGTCTTGGGAGAAACTTGGACTAGTTTGTCTGAAGTTTCTCTGAGTAGTGGCTTGTAATTAAGACAGAGAAAATGTTAAAAAGGTGACCTGTGTGTGTTTGATGATTTAGTCTAATTTACTGTAACGGAGGAATCTCCCTGCTGGCTCTTCGGTTTACAAGTAAAGTTGATTTCATAGATTTGAAAATGTCTCTTCTAGTAAAAGATGTCTGCATTTTAGTAGACTCCAAGGTCTGTCTCAAATATTTTAATGGTCATGTTTCAGTACCTGTTGTTCAGAATATACAGATGGGAAACATATCCACATTGGCATTTCCCTTAAAAACAAAGTCAGTTTTAAAATCCTTGGTAAAGCCACTAGGTTTCTTTTAAGTGGATTTTTTTTTTAAGGAGCTCACTCAAAACACCACTCTGTTCAGTAAGAGTAGTTTTCCAGTTGACTCACAAAGACATTATAGCTCAGTACTTTGCTGCATTATCTCCATACATACTTAGCTGATAATGTGGAAGTTAAACAGTGTATATGCCACTTTGGTTTTTATGAAGTAACTTTTGATTCATTTTACAACAAGAGCTAACCCTTGTTAGAAATACTGTGTAGTAATTTGCATAATTTCTCAAGAACTTCCCGAGATGAGCATGTGTTGTAGTTCAAATAGGAATCAAATGTAAATAACTTCAGAAATAAATAAGTAAACATAAACATACGCACATACACACACATATATATAGATATTATATATGTATGAAAATATGTATGCATGTGTAACCTCTCCCCAATTTATGTAGTTGATGGGCTGTTTATGAATGTCTTGGTTTAAAATAGCTTGGAATAAATTACTCAGGTAAATGTTATATTAGGGTCATGGTAACTGATTTAACAACTAAAATTTTAAGAACACCATTGTTGGTTATTTTAGAACTTTCCGGCATGCCTGTAATGGGTGGATAGGAAGTTCCTGTTTCTCTCAGTCATTTCAGAGACCCATATGACAAAAAATACTATGCCAGTCTTCCAGAATCACTCCGGGTGTTGTTACCCAGTTGCCTAGGAGCAGAGGAGAGCGAGTCACATTGCCCAGGGAAGCTTGTGATGGTCCAGGCCTAGAGTAGCACACAGTCGCTTCTGCTCATATTCTATTGGCTGGGACCAAGTCACGTGGCCACATTCAATTGCAAGGGCATGTGGAACATATAGTCCAATATTTCCAGAAGAAAAGAAAGGGGTATTTTGGTGTACTATCTGTTGCCAAAATATTCAATCAATACTGATCTTTAGAAAGTGTTAATGGGTCACTGCTTTGTAATATACAACCACCTATCATGTTCTTTATAAGTATACACATTCCTAAGTTTTGTAACAAATGTATAACGATTACCTGAGTGTTAAAGCATTTTTGTGGTGATGGGGAGACCAAGGGCTTCCAGAGGGGATTTTGACTGATTTAAGAGGGTCACCGTCAAAAACTTACTTGAGGGCTATTGCTGTTCACCTGGACATACCTGAAGCAGATAATTGAGAAGCATTCCTCAGGACTCTACCTCTACTGAGGGGGAGTCGCTTGTTATTTCTCAGTTAAGTACTATAGCGACAAAGAAATAGCCTTATGGTTGAGAAGTTTGTAATAACGGAGATGTCAAGAGTTGTCTGTAGAAGGCAAAGAATTTGGTGTTAATGGTGTTGAGTTACTGTGTGATGTTTATACAGATTTGATGATAGCCACATTTGCGTTTGGCAAAAATCAGTTGCTTTTTGAAGACTTGTTCATTCTTTAGATGATATAGAAATCTACCTGCGAAAGGCCATAGGTTTCTGAGAGAAAACAAAATTCTATTGAAATCTGAACTTATAAATTTGCATAGCTTATTTACTAAAATCATGATGAACACTTCCATTGACACTATTAAATAGCTGAAAATAATCTCTGTTGTATTTAGTACATGCCACTAGAAGTAAACGAAAACTACAAATTGATTATCAGAGTTTGCCTTTACATTTTTTATGTGCCAATTAACTCATTTTTTCCCCTTGAACTTTTTGTCAACCAGTAAATAAATGGTCCAAACTTTTTCAATGTCTCTACAGCTTAATGAATAGAAAATAGTCGTGATTATTGAC
Source organism: Lynx canadensis (assembly GCF_007474595.2). NCBI lineage: Eukaryota > Metazoa > Chordata > Mammalia > Carnivora > Felidae > Lynx > Lynx canadensis. The sequence continues at coordinate 82,539,773 of NC_044308.2, forward strand.
AGGTGAAAAATGTTGTTTCAATGAGGGCATTTTGAAAAAAAAAAATTCAACGTTTATTTATTATTGAGAGATAGAGAGCATGAGCATGGGAGGGGCCGAGAGACGGGGACACTCAGAATCCGAAGCAGGCTCCAGGCTCTGAGCTGTCAGCACTGGGCCTGACGTGGGGCTTCAACTCACAAATTGAGAGATCATGACCTGAGCCAAAGTTGGACGCTTAACCGATTAAGCCACCCAGGTGCCCCTTTTTTCTTGTTTTCTCTTAAAATTTTTAAAAAAAAATTTTTTTTTTCAACGTTTATTTATTTTTTTTGGGACAGAGAGAGACAGAGCATGAATGGGGTAGGGGCAGAGAGAGAGGGAGACACAGAATCGGAAACAGGCTCCAGGCTCCGAGCCATCAGCCCAGAGCCCGACGCGGGGCTCGAACTCACGGACCGCGAGATCGTGACCTGGCTGAAGTCGGACGCTTAACCGACTGCGCCACCCAGGCGCCCCTTAAAATTTTTTTTAACGTTTATTTGTTATTGAGAGACAGAGAGAGACAGAGCACGAGCATGGGAAGGGCCAAGAGATGGGGAGACAAAGAATCTGAAACAGGCTCCAGGCTCTGAGCTGTCAGCACAGAGCCCGAAAGGCCAATTTTTTTTTATCAGGGTTGAAGTAGACCTCAGATTGGGGGAAGCATATTCTAGTTGATTTCCCCATTTTCTTGTAAGGAATTGGGTTGAATGACTGCAATGTAAGGAATTTTTTTTTTCTTCCAGTTCAATACTCCGTGTCACATTGTATTTTAACATATTCAAAGGTACTTTAATACTATATACTAATGCAGTATTATAGACCTAAATATGCAGTATTAACAACAAGCATCTCTACATATGGGAATTGGAGGTGGGGAAATGTACTTAAAAGAAACAAACAAACAAACACGGGGCACCTGGGTAGCTCAGTTAGTGGAGTGGCTGAATTTGGCTCAAGTCATGATCTCATGGTTCATGAGCTCGAGCCCTACATTGGGGTCTCTGCTGTTAGCCCAGAGCCTGCTTTGGATCCTCTGTCCCCTTCTTTCTCTCTGCACCTCCCCCTGCTCGTAGTTTCTCTCTCCCTCAAAAATAAATAAACATTAAAAAAAACATTTTCAAGTAATTATTTTAAAGTTAATAACACCATAACAAAATCCTAGAGTGTTTATGGCCCCCACTTTCCTTCAAGGAAAAAATAATTGTAAATATTTTATATACTGAATTTACAGAAGAGGTTAATCTTGCTCTTCTGTATTCCTTATCCTCTTCAAAACTTCCTTATTAACCACTGTTCTTCTAACGTACAGTCTACCTTATGTTAGAGAAGGTGAATTATATATTTCAGGGTTTTTTTTAACCTTACACAATCTACAAATACACAAGTTAAAAAAACTTTTTGTTATACATATGCTTGTTTCAGTAAGATCAACAAAATGTTTAGGAGCACAAACAAATTCATTAATTATCTTTTGTATCCAGGGCAAAATACAGCAGGCAAGTTGAAAAATGAATTGTTTATTTTTGGAGGGGTTGGGAATCAAGAACAATGAAACTTCCAAATAAAAGTAGTTGGACCTTTTTGCTGTGGATTTGAAAATAAGTCCAGAAGGCTGAGCTTAATATAACATGTGGCAGGTGGCCTGCGTTTGCCTGGAGAATTCCTTTAGGGCAAGACAGCTCAGCAAACACATAAATCCTTTTTTCTCTGTTATCTAGTAGCACATTTAGTTGCCATGGGGATTTTATTTATGCAGCAGATCCTCTGCAGTTCAGTTTGTGCCTAAAGTTTAACCGTACAGCTGTTACCGTAAATGCTACATGGCAATATTTTCCAAACACAGACCCTAGAACAAAAAGAACATTTTTTTTCCAGCATTGATTTTGCTTTTTATGTTCTGAAACATCTTAGTAAAGTATTACTTACATGCCAGGAAAACTTCACAAGTTCCAGCCAAGCAATTGGTATCATTTCATGTTACTTAAATTGTTCACTTGCAAATAAATTATATGATAATTTAGCAAATACATTCTCAATTAGGACAAAATTTTGTATGTTGAAATGAAGAGCTTATTACTGCATATATTTAAAGTGATCGGATTCCCCCCCTTCCCTCCACCTCCAGTACAGTTACCTTCTTAAAAGAGTTGAGATCAAGTGATCAAATACTTGCTACTCGGCAACTTTTCACTTCCACAGTTCTTTGAATACTTCTCCCCCCACTATTTTTAGTGGAGGAGGGAGGAAAACAAGATAGAAAAATGGTGATTGCTTTTGCAACAATCAAGAGATAGCTGAGTTTCTCCAGCTCAGAGCTAGGTCCTGATTTGGAATGAATTGCTTTTGTTTAGTCTTGATTTGTACTACACCAGATAAATCACCAATGTGTCTCCTTTGTGTGAACAGCATGGATTGGTCAATGAAAAGGGGAACTGATGCTTTTAGATGGAGTGCATACAATTACCTCACACCATCTGTGTCACAGTGCACCAGGAAAATGATGAAAGGAGGACTTGAAATCCAGGTAAAGTTGCTCCCTGAGAAGGAAAGTAATGCATTCAGAATCAAGATAAATTTTTCTTTCTCTCCCCACATGATATTTTTGGATGGGATGTTGACTGTTGCGGAGAACCATCGAGACATGATCCTTACAGATGGTTCTGCTCTAGTTAGATGGTCAACATATAAAATTTGAAATGATAAACTAAATGAAGGCCTTCTGTTGAATGCCATATATTCTTGGCAGTAACCGAACAGTTTAACATTAAAACTGCATTCCTATAGTAGCAGCCATTAGAGATCATCTCTGCTAGGGACGTATACCTTGCAGATGTTTTATCTTTCTATCACAAATAGCCACATAAGTCTGAAAATGGATTTTGATGTCATCACTAGAATAGATTACAGATTTGAAATGGCAACTAGTAAAAAGTTTTGGCTACAGAGTGGATGCTCTGGGCACTGAAGGCACTGTACCTCCTGTAAGAGGTGATGAGAATGCCTTGCCGTTTACTGCACGTTTTTAGTAAGTGTCTTATGTCCCTTCTTAAGAGGTATCGGAAGACAGACATACATACTGCCTTGTACCCATATAAGCAACAGTGTAATGATCAAGTATTCAGTTTTTATGAAGTCATTTCTCGAAAAAAATCAGCAACCTTATTGACTGTTAGCGGCATTGCTATTCAAAGTGTGGCCCATGGACCAATAGCATTGGCATCACCTGGAAGCTTGTTGGAACTACAGAATTTGGGGTTTCTCTGCCATACAGAAAAAGAATCTGTATTTTGGTAAAATGCCCTGTTGATTGCTGTGCCTAGTAAGCTTGAGAAACATTGGTCTTAGAGACATAAAACTGGAGCTGAAAGAGTATTTGAGATGCCAAGAAGGGGAGCACAGTGTCATCAGCTATTTTAGGACATGCTAAGAGCAGAACACCTTAACACTCTTTTTCATTTTTGGTCTCTTGTATTTTTAACACACACACATGCACACACATGCACACACACACACACACACCCTCAATTCTGTGTTCATTTTTTCTCCCCTCTAGTGATAATTAGTGCCAGAATTATTCCAGAAATACAGGTTGACCAGTTACTTACAATACTCAGAATGTTGGAGTCCTATTCTCTTCTGTCTATGGAACCAATCCACCTTTTTGTCCTCCCTCTTTGAATAGTCTGCTCTGTGAACCCTGATTCAAAATCACAACGAATGACTTCCCATGCCCTCAACACATGCTCTGTATAAGTCCCTGCCCTTTCATATACTGTTTATTCTTCTGGGGATATTCCTTTATTTTCCATCTGACAAACTTTGATTCATACTTGAAGATTCAGTTCCACTGTTTCTTAGATGAGGCTTTCATTTTTATGCAAACAGAAGGAGTTGCCCTTTCTGTAGGGTGTCTATGGTATTGATGCAAACCTCTCCTAGAGTTCTCATGACCTCATATTCAGTCTGTTATTGACTTAGGAGTCTGGCTCCCCTACTGGACTGATGGCTCCTTGAAGACACTACTCTTAACCAACTCACCTGTGTATTCCCAACAACTAGGGAGGTAGCCAACCCAGAACAGGTTTTTGTTAAGTGCTTGTTACATGAATGAGTGCCAAATCCACTGAAAAGAACACCTGTTTACATTTTTAGCAGTCAGACTTGCTGATACACTGACACTTGAGGGTAAATCCATTCATTCTGTCTGCCATAACCTTTAATAAAGAAAAATATCTTCTTGTTCTGAGAGAATCAAGTCAGATAAGGGGGGAATAGAAAGGTTAACAGGAACCCACATATAAAGTAGGGTATGAAAAAGAAGTACCTGAATTGAAAAATTTACTAAAGAAGAAGCTTGAATGTTCAACTGTAAAGAAACTGGTACGCTGGAGAAAACCAAGGGTGAAATAAAAAATGGTTCTCAAGGATTTGCTTATGTTTCATCTGAAAACTCTATCTCCCTGATCACAGTTGAAGGACCAGCCATCACTCTGATACGTGGTGGAAGATGAAAAGTTTATTTTGGAAATAACATAACTTTCTAGACATAGCTTAAAACAGCATATCTTTTATAAGATTTCCATGTGCAAAAATGACATTACCATGCTACTAATAGTATTAAAGGGGGAAAAATAGTACCCTGAATTTTTCTTCAAATACAGATGGTAGTGGTTTGTATCAAACTAGGATTATTTTCGTTTGTTTAAATGTTCACTTACTGTTGCACGTTTTCACATTGTTTGTGTTAAAACAATGGCTACAGGTTGAACTCCTGGTTGTATTTCTGAGGTGTACTGTGGAAGCATAAAATGCAAAGTTGGAATATTTCTTCCATAAAAGTGGGTAACTTGACTATCTGACCATCAACTTGACCTAGAAGAGGGAAACTTGAGAGGAACATACCACTTCTAATTTGAATAACAAAGTAACGTTGGCTAGATCTGGCAGGAGACATTGCCGTGGAAATCCATAATACTTCCAATTCTTACTCAGTTCAAAAGACTTTCATTTTTAATCTACAGTTTGCACAATTTTTAATCGGTTTTTCACGAAAATGGGAGTTTTGGGTTTTGGTTCTAATGATAGTGGTAATGTTGGACAAGTGTTTGAAGGAATCTGTGGTCCTTACAGGACCTGAGTAGCCTGATGTTATGCTACTCTTAGGTACAAACTAGACCTTATTTTTCCTAAGCACTCGGAAGGAGCTCAAATGTTTAATACCCTACAAGTTTCACTCTACTACAAAAGCCTGACAGGTCTGAGATACTCTACTGTTATTAGGAAGATTGAGATGGCTCAAGGTCAGCATGAGAAAAAAAGACTGAGGGGAAGGAGATCCTGTATAGAACAATTTAAAGGGCCATTTACTGTAGGAAAATGTTTTCTTAAAGTCAGTAAGAGATCCCATTCATATGTTCATTTTGGAACCTTTCTTTTTGTGGAACTCTCAATTATAAAATCATTAAAATGAAAAGTTTGTTTACAGTCATGTAGAAGCTAAAGAAAGCAAACCAAAGCAATACTTTTACTAACGAACACTTTGGGAATATTAGTTATTTGGGGGGATGTGGTTTTAGAAAACCCAAGAATTCTGGCTGGGCTATCAGTGCTGCACAGGATGAGGATAGACTTCCTATCCTTTTATGTAGACCAATTAGAAATAGTACCACAAATGGCCAGTGATGGTGTGCTTTAAGCAGTTAGTTTAGATAATGACTAGCCACATTTGGGCATAGGCTGGATTAAAGGGAAATTGAGGGAACTTCTCCAGTAATTCTGGAGAAAGAAATGTAAGCTTAAAAACGGATAAGATAAATACACAATAACAGAGATAAAGATGAGTGGTTGCAAGTATATTCTGCTGTGTTTCTTTTTGGAAGCCTTACAAGAATCAATTAGTATTAATATACTGAAATGCATAAGGGTGGCATTGCTTCCTATCAAGATCTACAAGAGAAAGATGGTGTATATGTCTTTGGGAAACTACACTACTTACTGAAACCATTCCCCACCCACCCCCACCCCGGTAACATCAGGGGAGACAATGGTCACTAAATGATTTTCTTAGAGTACCTGAGGGAAGAAAAGGTACCTCTCCTGTACTGTAGGGGCAGCATAGAATAATAGAGCGAGGCACAGACTCTGACACCAGACCAATTGGGTCCAACTCCTGGCGCTGCCTTTAACCAGCTGAGAAAACCTGAGCAGGTCCCATCATGGCTGTGTGCCTCAGTTTCTTCATCTGTAAAATGGGGATGATCATGCTATTTACCTCTAAACAATTGTGAGGATTAAATTCAGTATCACTTAGAGAAAAACACTTAGAATAGTATTTGGCATATAGTGCTCATGATATTATTACTTCTACTAGTAAGAAGACCTGAAGGAGGTACATTAGTGAATAAAAAATACAGAGAAACAGGAGACTGAAAAATGTCTCTACCGTTTGAAGACTATTGAGAGGAAAGCATACTGTAGCACAGAAAGTTGACAAGATAGGGATGTTCGAAGGCAGAATATTTAAGAGGACAAGACACTGTCTTCTAAGCAAATTTTATAATGCCATGTAAAACCGGAAAGGTGTTTAAACCTAGCAATTAATTTAGGAAAGGAAGAGAAGATGTTACAAGAAAAGGGCAATGATAAGTTTCATAACATAAAGAACTGAAGTTATGACTGCCTTTCAAGGCCCACGGCAGGGAAAATTCATTAGGAAGTTACTAGAAATAAAGGTAATTCAAAGTGAGTTTGGAGTACAATTAGTTCAAGAAGCTAAAGAATTACCTATATGGACAGGATGAAGAAGAAAAAAAGGGGCGCCTGGGTGGTGCATTCGGTTAAGTGTCCAACTCTTGTTTTCGGCTCAGGTCATCATTCCAGGGTCGTGGTATTGAGCCTGCATCAGACTCCATGCTGAGTATGGAGTCTGCTTAAGATTCTGTCTCTTCCCCCTCTCCCCGTCACCCCTCTCCCCACTCGTACAGTTATTTCTCTCTAATAAAAATTTAAAAAAAAATAATAGAAGAAAGAGGGGAGAAATTCTTAAAGGATGAAGAAAGGGAATATATACTTTCTCCCATTAAAATTATTAGCTTTTCAAGAGCAAGGGCTTTATCTTCTTTGACTTCCCATTGTCCAACCCTGTGCTTAGCATATAACGTACACTTAAGTATTTAATGAATTTATGAATGAGTTCATCTAATTAATGGATTAATGAATTGAGGAATTAAATTTATTAACAAATAAATTATATAAACATTAGGAGGAAGTAGGTCTCATATATAAAATTTAACTTAAATTCCCCTTTTCCTTATTCCTTTATACTACAAGGAAGTAGTATTTTAAGCTTATTTTTGAGAGAAAGAACACGAGCAGAGGACAGGAAGAGAGTGAGAGAATCCCAAGAAGGTTCTGTGCTATCAGCACAGAGCCCAACGCGGGGCTTGATCTCATAAATGGACTCATGAAATCACGACTTGAGGCAAAAATCAAGAGTCTGACGTTCAACTACTTGAGCCACCCAGGGGCTCCCAAGGGAACAGAATTTTAAAATTAAAGAGTTAAAGAAATAGAGACTTTCTCAATTACTTAGACAAAATTATCCAAGGAAAAACGGGAATGTGTGTTCTGCTTAAGATTCTACTAAATACAATGGTATTGGGGATTAAGAAGCAAAAATGGCTGATAGGTCAAAGTGTCCTTAAACTATAAGAAAAGGCAGAATTTTAAACTAAGAGTATCCTTCACCTCAGAACTTTATGGAGAATTGTCAATTTCCTTGAAATTGTTGTGGAGGTTCCCAGTTTCTTTTCCTTAAACGGGGAAAGATGAATGTCTATAGAACACAGTTCAGTTGCTTTGTTTCATAAAGGTCCTAGACACATTCAAACTGGGGGTGCAAAAGATCTGTGGAACTGTTACGACAACAACCAGGAATAGAGGTTAGAAGAAAGAAACATGAATTTGTAAACTGTCGCTATTAGGAAAGGAGATTCCAGGCTTCTTTATTTAAAGAAAACAGTAATGTTGTTAGATAAGGTACTTAGTGTTGATCAAGAAAACAAAGAGCATAAAGCATTTTTTTTGGGTAACTAGATCCATCCAGATGATCCCTCATGTGGGCAACATGCTTTGTGAGGGCACTGAGCACAAATGGCAACTGCTGCTGTCAGTGAATTAGAAGAAGATACAGGTCCTAAGAAGAGTCACCACTTGACTTTCACCTGTCCACGTGGGCGCTAGATACTCCATGAAAAAATTAACTGGCAGATTTAAGAGCCGTAGAGCATCCCAGTTGTTACACTGCAGTCTCGGGAGTGGTGGTCAACTGTTAAAATTTAAAAATTAGTGGAAGCTTTTTTCTATTTTAGACTCTCCTGGATATTTTTTCTTAGGTCGTTGATATCAACCATCTCTTATCTACTTGCAAGTGACAGGAGAGGGCAAAAGAGACTAAACAATAAATGGAAAACTGCGTACACTGCCTAATTCGTTTGACAGGTACTTATTGAGTATCTACTACATGTTAGACAAAGGCTACACAAAACGAAACGGATGCTGCCCTTGTTCTCTAAGACTAGTATAGCAGCATTTTCATAAATTTCTTGTGCTCAAAAATTTCCTGGAAATGTTAAAAATGTAGATCCTCAGGTATTACACTGAGATGATTTCTATTAGTTGTGTGTATTGGGTGGGGTAGGGGGAAAGGAAGGTGGTGGTGGTGGTCCATTATCTCTCTGTTATCAATCTATATGGTGACGGAGGTGTGTGGGTTTGAGAAACTCTTCGATGCTCAGTGGGCTAGTGACCCACAGACAGATTTCTCAGGGCAAGAGGCGTAAACTTGGATAGATGATGGATGGGAAGGTCTTGGCCTGATTGAAAGGGTTTGGAAGGTGAGATGGTAGAGATGGAAGAGTGGTAGGGTACTCTAGAACACAGGGAAGAATAGTTTCAAGGACTGACCTTTTATGCCCTTACTCTACTTGGTGCTCTCCTCTTGAACTTAATGTTGTATCAAAGTTCAGCAAGCATGTACTGAACAGATTCCGCTCATCACTAAAGGTAACACTTGTTTCCAACCCCAGAGAAGCTCATAGTTGGGGACATGTACATAATCATGAGGTTTAAATGGTTTAAATTTGTGAAATGCTTGTTAGTTACAAAAACATCTGTAACCCATGTAAGCTATGAGGCAGAATAAAATATACACCTGATTGCACCGCCCAGTTTAAAAGAGTGGGGCCTTAGCAGTACCTCTGAAGCTGCCTGGCTTTTCCCTGATCCTATTTATCTCCTACTGAGATACACTTATTTTTTTTGTTTATTGATTCCTGTGGTTGAAATTTTAACTCTCAGTTAATAATTGGGGCACATTCTTTGGTATTTCCTGTATGAATATCACATCCTTGAATCACAGTTTGGTTTCCGCTTTCCTTGTCTTCTTTCTGATTTTAAATGTGATTCTTCTGATATTTAATTACGGAGGTTTGTGGTAGTTTCATGGGTGTCTGTCATTCAGGGAAAGAAGTCTCTGAGTGTGCTCAGGAGTGTTCTGTTTGTTAATTATGGATTTTCATGGAATTTGAGTGGTTTATCTGCGTGTATTGATAATATTGTCAGATGTTTCACCTGTTATCTATTAATGTGGTAAATTACATTTAAAGATTTTTTCTAGTATTGTATTTCTGATATAAAACCAACTTGGCCATGAGATTTCTCTATTTTACACCCTGCTGAATTCAGTTTCCTAACATTTTGTTAAAGTGCTTGGGTCATTTTTTGAGATTTTATCAAGTAATACTGCTTTTAGGGTTTATGAGTGGTCATGGTCTTATTTAGTTGGGCGAGTCTCCTGTCCTTACTATGTGAAAACATGAATTCAGGAATTTTATCGATTGGGTTGGGCCATGTGGTCAAGTTTTACTAAAATCTCTCTGACCGTGTTTACAAGTGTTGTATACTACTGTCCCATCAAAATAGTATGCTCATTAAATATGTTAAGTACTTCATACGCAGTGACTTAAGCGTACAGTCGTTAGAATTGTGTTGTTGTTCAAAAAGTATATGTTCATTAGCAAAAGGGGACATGAACTGTGAAGTAGGAACAGTCTTGCCCTGCTGGTTGGGGAATCTCCCTCCATGGGCTTCTGTTTTGCCCATGTCCAAATGCCTTCTCAGATGTCGTCATTAGTCTGTGCTCTCAGGCCCTTCTTTGCTCAGTCCCTCGGCTCCATTTCCTGTCATATGGGTAGCCTGTTACTTACGTTACCTTGAGGTTTTTCCTTTTAGAGGAAGGTTTAGGGCCTTCCTAAACTCTTATCCCATAAATATACCATCTTCTGGATGTACTAAAATGTCTTTCCCTCCTGCATTCATGATAGATCCCCCTGATGCAAATTCTTCAAGCAATAAGTCAGCAACTTGTGTCCCTACAGTCACCATAAGGGATGCCTATATTTATAAACTTCTTCCAAGTCCAGGAAGTATCTAGCCTTGACCTGTGTTCACCTAAGTAACTAAAATGGAGTTCTACCATTGGTGGTAGCAGAGAGGTAAAATTTTGCCTTTTTATATCTTTGAGAAATAGGCAAAGCGGTTGTGGTTTAACTTCAGTAATAAAGTTTTGGAAGCCATAAAAATTAGTGAAATCAATGAACTGAAAAACGTCATTTAAATGCTAGTGACACTATTTTTGGCAAAAAGTTGGACAGCAATTCAAACAATTGAAGAATGAACCCAATTAAAGAAAAACAAAGAGAAGGTTAATCAGATTGGTTGTATATACTTTTAAAAAGTATATTGCATCTGTCTACCAACAAATGACTGTGGGATCTATGTGGAAAACTGATTGTGTTTCTCAATTAACAATACAAGTTAAAGCCTATTAGAGGAAGCCTCAAGAGATTTTCCATTCTTCTCATATATTGGAATTCTGTTATATTACATATTGCTTAAATAAGGTATTATGAAGGAGTTGGGAATATTTTATTCACATCGATTTTATGATTAAAAACAGTATTTGAGCAGAATGAGATGCTTAAAAGAAAGTTATTTTGAATTTTCTTAATAGCAGTATGGGGTAGATTAACATTTACATTAAAAAAATGTCATCAAATTCTGTACCCTATGGTGGAGTGTATGAATTTATGATAACAGTTTTCATAGCTAAACTAGTACCTGGACAGTACTGGATCCTCAAATACTTGGAATGAACGAATGAATTTAATAAACCATAGTATTTCTTAAAGATGTTGCGTCTGTAAGATGTCATTCCTATCCATGGTGCTAATTGCGTTCAGACAGAATGCCCTTCTTAACCAGAAAAGTTGGTCATACCCACATCGTAAAGGAAATACTGGGTCAGAAGAGCCCTTTTTGTAAGTGTCCATTAGAGGTAAAAAATGGTTAGCCATCAGTCTCCATATGCTCTTTCTATATATTGACAATCTTATAAATCACCTTCAGCCTCATTCCAAAAATTCCCAATCCCATTAGGAATATTTCATAAAATACTCCTCCAGGTGTTCGTAGCGAGGAAGCATTACAACAGAAAGTAGGGGCCAGGGTCTCTAGCTTCTTTGCTTTACATAATACGCTGAGTGTCGTGATCAGGATCTCCAGTGAAACTATATGTAGACTGATGGATTGGGCCAGATAATCTTTAGGGTACCTCCCATTTAAAAATTCTGTGAGTCTGGGGCGCCTGGGTGTTTGAGTCGGTTAAGCAGCTGACTTCGGCTCAGGTCATTATCTCGCAGTCCGTGAGTTCGAGCCCCGCATCGGGCTCTGTGCTGACAGCTCAGAGCCTGGAGCCTGTTTCAGATTCTGTGTCGCCCTCTCTCTGACCCTCCCCCGTTCATGCTCTGTCTCTCTCTGTCTCAAAAATAAAAAAAAAAAAAAAACGTTAAAAAAATTTAAAAAAAATTCTGTGAGTCTAAACAAAAGGATATAACTTACTTTTTTCTTCCTAATAATAGTATGGCAAGGAGAGATTTTTAGGGAATTGATGTTTCAGGGATGTTGGCCCAACAAATGTACGTAGTACTCGATAGGAGGTCACGGTGATAGGTTTTGGATAAACTGAGATAAAGGTTTTCTTCACTTTAAGGGTGAAGGCTTTAAGGGTGTCTCCTTTTCAATATGTAACTATATGTAGATATTCTTCATCATTTGTATACTTTCTGAGATTGGTAGAGGGTGCTATGTTTAAGAGCTTGTGAAGAAATGTCTGCTGTTGAAGAAGCCTGTTTCAATTGCCAGATATATTCATGGTTTGACTCCACACATAAGTCAAAAATGCCCAAATGATTTTGGTGATTGTGTTTTTCCTACTTTCAGTAGTCTTAAAATCCAACACGTTTAAGGCAATAGTATTTAACTAGCAAATTTTAGAGTTGAGCAAGCACATTCTTTTTTTTTCTTTTTTTTCTTTTTCTTTTCTTTTATTTTTTTTTCAATATATGAAATTTTTTGTCACATTGGTTTCCATACAACACCCAGTGCTCATTCCAAAAGGTGCCCTCCTCAATACCCATCACCCACCCTCTCCTCCCTTCCACCCCCCATCAACCCTCAGTTTGTTCTCAGTTTTTAAGAGTCTCTTATACTTTGGCTCTCTCCCACTCTAACCTCTTTTTTTTCCCCCCTTTCCCTCCTCCATGGGTTTCTGTTGAGTTTCTCAGGATCCACATAAGAGTGAAAACCTATGGTATCTGTCTTTCTCTGCATGGCTTATTTCACTTAGCATCACACTCTCCAGTTCCATCCACGTTGCTACAAAGGGCCATATTTCGTTCTTTCTCATTGCCATGTAGTACTCCATTGTGTATATAAACCACAATTTCTTTGTCCATTCATCAGTTGATGGACATTTAGGCTCTTTCCATAATTTGGCTATTGTTGAGAGTGCGAGCAAGCACATTCTTAGTGCAGATGTGGAAATGAGGGTGTACGTCGACTCCTTTGTCCAGAAGAACTAGTTACCCTAGAAATGCAAGGATTTTAGTTCCTTTATTTGCAATAGTAACATATGAGTGACTAATTGGAGCAATAAAGGAATGTGCAATCATAATTATCAAAAATATGTAAAGATAAAAGTGGGATTTCTTAAAATCCTCGAACTAAGACTGATACATTTTGTTAAGTTTTATGGGTAAGCAGTGGATCATACCTTATGTCTTTTCCATGGCTCCCTGATAGTACATAGCTTGTACTTTTGCCACTTTTAATTTAAGAGGTTGTTTGTTTTGTTTTGTTTTGTTTTGTTTTGCATCCTTGACACAGAAGTGCTACTGTTGGCTAAGTACTGTTGTTGTTTCTGGTATAGGATTATAATTGACAAAAAAAATATGGAAGTATGTTCATTTCAGGAAATTTCTTGAATGGTCAATTGTTATTTTATGACTTTAACAGATACTAGAGGAGGATTGATTTGTTTTTACCTTTTTTAAATAAAATAACTTTTTCAGCTGATTGGTCTCTGAAATCTCTTTAAAATAAGTTAATATACTCCCTTATTGAGTGTCCTTTGCGATTTAGAGCCCCATCTCAGCAGGCATAAACTATCCTTAGAGCAACGTTGAGCTTGCCAGTGTGAGTGGAGATGTTGAGAAAGTGGATGAAGGGAAGAATAGTCTTGAACTGCAAGATTATTTGTCCTTTACCTTGATAATGTAACTACGTGAATACATAAGTTAACAGTAAGTAAAATAAGCATGATGTGGGCTTAAAAATCATTGGTATTTCTATTGCATTAAAAAATAATTGTGTGTTCTGGAATTTTTATGCTATTTGTGTAAAAAAAAGAGGGGTGATAAAAGAATTGTATTATAAGTGAAAGGGAGATGTAATCACTACCTTATGCTTTTAGAAAGTGATAACTTCCTAGTAAATTTGGAAAAATAATTTTTGACTTGATTCCAAATTTTGCTTGCATTGTATGTATTATTCAAGTTCATTTTCTAACACTGTCAATGTAGAAACAGAACCTCAGTGTCAATAATCTTATTCTTTGCATTCCCTCTTTATACATATCTCCCTTCCTGAAATTCTTATAGAGGAAGCGTCCCTGACAGTTTGAAGCTGGTGTTGTAAGAAACCTTGAGGAATTCATCCAGTGCAGCCTTTCACCTTGAGAAAGGACAACTAAAGCCTTCCCAGCACATGGGTATTTATTTTACTCTTAAAGATGTCTAGAGAAGTTAAATCCATAGCAGGGTCAATCTCTGCTCACTGTTAGGATGAGCTTTATTATCTAGCCCAAATCCCCACTATTTGAGTTCCCTTGTTGTCTTCTTTACTTTTCAGTGACGCTCAGGGCAAAGCTCAAGCCCAGGTTCCTTGGGAGTTGAGAGTTTGAAGATACTTTTTCCCTCAAGGAAAAACTCTTTCAGTCTCTCTTGTGTAATAATATTTTATGTGTTAAAAACTAATTAGCTCATCTATTTGTAATAAGGCTGCTTTGTCTTCTAGCCTAAATAATTCAAATAATAGCTTTATTATGGATCTATTGATGGTCCTTTAAACATTTGGCTTAAATAACCTATTTTGACCCTCTCCAAGTTCAGTAACCTCTCAAATTGAGCCACCGTTGCACCCAGCCATACATTCATCTACTTCCAAGTGGTCTTGATATTTTCCAAAAGTTATATAGGTACTTATGAATGCTTTCTGAAAACTGTAAATTGAACCCCTTATAGTTCTATACATATACATATATATATGTATATGTATATTTCATATGAGTGATATGAGTGATAAATTTGGGAGTTTGTGTATCTCTCTCTGTAATTAGACACCCGTATTGTTAGAGAAAATAGCTATACATTTACAATCTCTTTGTTGGTCATCTGATACATATAATAATAATGTAAAAGATCTACCTAACTCACTGTAGCCCCTATGCATGCTTGCATGCATGCACACAAACATACAAATGTAAACTTATGTTAAATGCCTTTTATGGGCACGGACAAGACAACATTTCTGGCTTTGTTGGTAAGGCTGGATGTCAAAAAATCCAATAAACTGTGCGATATAGCATTACAGGAGTGAACTGGGAGTATAATATTTGAGTGAAATCTATCTACACGATCAGTTGGATTTAATCACACACGGAAAGTGGGGAAAGGTGTGTTTGAAGCTGGCTCCTTAGGCAAATTGTGATTGATTCCAAGTGTTGGGATCCGTGTGTTGGGACACAGGGTTGATTGAGAATAGCTGGCTTAAGGAGCTGAAACCACAGGGATGAAAGAATCATTAGAGGATTCTCAGTGGTTTGTGTCTTGGATGAGACCGTAAATGATGTGGTAACTGGATCAGAGGCTGGTGGGAAAGGATGGAATCTTAGAAGTGGATAAGCAGCCTACAGATGATAGTCCAGGTGGCATAATAAGGACCTTGGGTAATGCACTGGGAGTCAGAATGAACAGGAAGTATGGATTCTAAAGTCTTGGTAGGAGCAATAGAAGTTTCATAGGGGCAGTAAAAAAGTCAAAGTATAGACTGACTCTAAATCTCTCTAGCTTGGCCTTCTGAATATAGAACTAAGTTTAGTGAAATATTGAAGTGGGAGATGACCTTGATATTTGACTTTCCTCTGGACTTGCAGGAATAGATAAGAGGTTTTGGCCTGGAGCTCAGGAAAGAGGTTAGAGATAGAAATGGAGATTGGTGGTTGAAAACCTGCAGGAGCTGGGAAGATGAGGGCACAAAGGGAGACTTTCAGGAATACCCCATTAAGGATGGTAAGAATAGAGAAGCCAGGTTGCATTGTAAGCAACTCAACTTTGAGGGAGCAGAGCCTCAGAAGGCAGGGAAATGTGGCCAGGACAGAAAGGACCATTGAGAATAAGTGTCTCATGTCACAGAAGACTGAAAAATGACAAGATCATTAGAGGACTAAATTAGGGCAGTCTCCCTGAAGTGTCCATGTCAAAAGCCAGGTGACAGTAGCTCTAGAAACAAATGTGGAGGTGCACTGGGTGGCTCAGTCGGTTGTGTCCGACTCTTGATTTTGGCTCAGCTCATGATCTCACAGTTGATGAGTTTGAGCTCCGCGTCTGGCTCTGTCAGTCCGGAGCCTGCTTGGCCTGTGCGCGCACACTCTCTTTTTCTCTCTCTCCCTCTCTGCCACACCCCCTCCCCTAGCAAGTTGCTCTTTCTGTCACAATAAACGAATAAACTTGTAAGAAAAAGAAGAAAATGTGGACAGGGGAACAACTAATGTTTACTTATAACAGCCTTGCTGCACATATTTTATTAGGTACTTTGTACTTTTTTCTGCTTAATTCTCATATGAACCCTGTGAAGGAGTTATTTTGCAGATGAGAAATTGAGTCCTAAATAATTATTTGTTTACATTGTACAACTAATAAGTTATAGTGCCAAAATTCAATCTCTAGTTCCTTATTAGTCTTAAATTAGTTGGTCTATGAATATAATAAGATAGGTAAGCTTGATTATCATTTTCTTAGTAGATAAATAAGTCACCAAAAAGACCATTTTTCAAGTATGTTTTCTGAAATAAGACTGATAATTTCTATCTGTGTTCTGTGTGGTATCATAAAAATTTGTACTCTATGCTACTCATGTCATTGTTAAGCAATTGCATGACAAATAGTAACATAGCAATAAAGGTGTGTATATATGTATATATGGTATATATATGGTGTGTGTGTGTGTATGTCATGGACATCAGAATTAAGAATCCTTTGTAATGAAGGAGAGTATACATACACGCGTACGTGTGTTATCTAAATGTATTGGGTTGGCTCTAAAGGCAAATTTGATAGTTAAGAAAGGGATGTAGGTACTATATAAGATGTGTGATAAAACATTTTATTTAGGAGAGATTAGCAAAGTCTTCCTCTCTATAAGTATGCATCCTAGAGTCTTGAGGACCAGTCAGAATTAGCAATGTTCTGATCATAAGACCAAATGCCTTAAAAGGCCAGCTATCATAATCTGAGAACTAAACTGATTTGTAACTAATGAATGTCCGTGTCAATGACTAATAATAAAGTAACGAACAGTAAGTAGTAAAATAGCATTGTGCCGATGACAGTAAATAGTATAAAATAATAAGCGCGTTGTAAAAATGTCCATGGTTTGTAGAGAAGGCAACAAAGTCTGGGTATTTTCTATGTGAATAATAGAGAAAAGGAAACTCTTGCAGGAATGTAGTTGTTGTCCTACCTGGTTTTGTCCTAGAGGTTTTCAAGCTTTACCTCTGCTTCTTGGTGACATAATACGGTGTTCAAGGGAAACGAGAGATCATGGGTTCTGGGTTTGGGATTCTAGTCCCCATGGGAAAGTTTGTTAGATTGAAGTGGGACTTGAAACCAGGTAGTATTTAGGTAATGACATCACGGATCACTATCCGAGGAGAAAAATTCAACAAGCAAAGGAGGCTGTTTTTGGCAGTAGACCCTACTGAAGTTTGCTTTATGTTTGAAAATGAGGGGAAATGCCTTCTTTTGGAAATTCATTGGTAAAGTTAAGTTGCATCTTGTACCCAAACATGCACATTGACTGTTCAGTATCTGACAAGTGAATTTGTTCTTAGCCATTAAAATCTCTTAGGAAGTTTTGGTTATTTTTTTCTTCTGGTTGAGGATGGACCCTTGAACCTATTTTTTTTTTTTTTGGATGAGATTCTAGTCATGTTTTAGTTTATATCATAGCAAAGAGGTTTTAAATGACCTCTTTATGAATGCAGTTGCTACTGCTTCTATTCTCATTTCCCTTGATCTCAGCATGGCTTTTGACACTGTCAACTGTGCTATCATTTCAGAGTGCTTGAGGGAATTTCCATCCTTAAACACTCAATTTTACATCAAAATAACACTTGAAAAGCACAGTTTTGTAGGCAAATATTTTAGCTAAATGGTTTTTTCCAGAATATTGAAAATTCTATTTAGTTAAAACAATAGCATATAGAGGTCTGATTATTTGAGCTTAGCTTCAGAAATGCTTTCCATTTTACCCAGCTACCCAGGGCTGTTTTCGAGATGTTTGGCGTCTGGTCTGTTTGCTTTGCCCTGAGCATAGGTGGCTGCATGTGTAAGTAGGCACCTTCTGCAGAGAACAACACCATGAGCCAATGGAGCTTTGTTTTGAACTAGAACTTACCTCGCAAGGGTGAGCTGTGGTTCTTGCTGGCATGAAATTAGTTACTCCTGTACCCCCACAATTGAGTACATAGATGATGTAATGTGTAAGCTACCTGATCTTTCTCCTAGAGAATGTGATTAAAGACTGACCTTTTTTCTTTCTTAGGATACAGTAGTTAGGGAGAGGAATTCACAGGTAAATTCTGACTTTGAGTTCTAGGACACACCAACCTTTCATTTCAGTGTTACAACGTAAATAGAGCTCTGAGTCCAGGATTATTAGTTAAAAGCTGATGCCAGCTTTTGTCTCAAAGTGTCCTTCCTTCACATCATGTTAAATGTATTAGTAAGACTCGAAACTGTCGTTTGAAAAATATCCCTACTTTCATTCTCCATTTATCCCTGTCTAATATGGAACTTTGGACTTTGGTTTAAATGGCCTCTGGATTAGATAGCTATCCTCCCCATCTGGCTATTCTTCCAAGAATTCTTTCCAATTGCCAGCAATCCTTGAAGTCCTAGGGATGTGTAAAAGTGAGAAAATGTTACTCCCAGACTAGACTCTGGTATCTTGGAATTGTCGATCTTTCAGCAAACTAAGAGATAATGGCTGTGTTATCCAATGAGTTAGATGTCCTGAGCAGATTCGTTGATTTAATATTGAAATGTGTTTCTTCTTGGCCACTATAATTTATGAAACCTATCACTACAGGTTTCAGTTAGAGAACGAAACATCTTCAATAATGGTAAAGAATTGTTTTCCAAATGACAGCAATCCTTGAAGTAATGGTAAAGAATGTATTAAAAATGAGATGCACCCCATACATTTTAACCATAAAATATTTGAAGTTTATTAACACTAAATTTTGTACAAAAATTGCATATTTCTTTCTGATAAGAAAATATTTTCTAAAGAGGTAAGTTTAAAAAAAAAACAGGAGCTTTTTGAGATTCTGATTATGAAAAGCAAATGTACTTATCTTGGATTTGGGTCATTGATTACAAACATAGTCTGAGATTTTCGGGGGGGGGGGGAGAAACAGATCTGAGAAATGATGCTTTAAACTCCTTTGATTCCCGAAGGAGAAAAAGGGAAGGGAAAAACCAACGAAAACATAATATAATATTGCCATTGGAATGGGATGGGTTAAAATGAGTGAATAACAACCAGCTCGAGCAGCCAGTGCTGCTTTATTTTATTTTATTTTATTTTATTTTATTTTATTTTATTTTATTTTATTTTATTATTTTTAACATTTATTTATTTATTTATTTATTTTTGAGAGAGACAGAGAGTGCATGTGAGAGTCGGGGAGGGCCAGAGAGACAGGGGGAGAAAGAAGATCCCAAGCAGGCTCCACACTGTCAGTACAGAGCCTGCTGCAGGGCTCGAACCCATAAACCGTGAGACCATGACCTGAGCTAAAATCAAGAGTTGGACACTCAAGGTACTGAGTCACCCAGGAGCCCCTGTTTCATTTTATTTTAGAGAGAGAGTGCAACTGAGAGAGGGGGGCAGAGGAAAAGAGAGAGAGAGAGAGAGAGAATATCTTAAGCAGGCTCTACATTCAGTGTGAGCCTGATGTAAAACTCAACTCCTTGACCCTAGGATCATGACCTGAGCTGAATTCAGGAGTACACGCTCAATCTCAATGAACTGAACCACCAGAGTCCCCATAGTGCTCCTTTGAGAAGCAGCCATTGGTAGCCTGTTTTTTTAGACTGAATAAAGGTGAGGGCACTTTTCTAGTGAAGTGGACCTGATATAATTGGAATCTATCCAGTAAGGTTTTACACTAGACACAGTATGATGTCTTATGAAGCAAGACAGTACAAGTAGACATGGTATAAGTGGACATAAAATCTGTGACCATTGATGAGCAATGACTACCTTTTTTAAAGGAAAAGTTCCATGGCTTTAAAACAAACCCCACACAACACATCCATGCTAACTTGACTATGAAATCAATGATAAAGAGGATATAATTAGTTCTATATTGTTTCCTGAGATTTATGACTGTACAATAGTAATAATCATGGTAATTCAATTTTGTTTAATCCTTTTAGCTACCTTAATGAGATAAGTGGTAGGATCCCCGTTTTACGAATGAAGAAACAGACCCAGGAATAGTGAGGTTCGCCCTAGGTCGTATAACAAATTTGAGAGTTGAACCCAGGTCAGCCTTACTGCAAAGCCTGTGCTGTGGAGCTTCCTTTCTCCATTTGCAGCAATCATACAGCCTTTTAGGTCTCAGGCACACCTTGGTGTGAGGGCACGTGCAAAGCCTAGTTGTTAGCAGCTATCACTCCTCCAAATATAGTAGCAATGACTCTTGAATTTGGGTTGTGTACTTTGTATGCCTGTTACAAAGGTGGGGGAGCTATTTATAAGCTATTGGATTATCTGTGGAAGGAGAACCTTTTAATTCCTTTCTCTGTACTAGTTTATTGTAATAATGTCTCCAAAGAGATAGGCCGAACTCCAGAGAAATAATTTTTGTCTTCCGTTTCTTCATATTGTTGATAAAAACTGAGATGCATAAATGTGTCAAAATTTCTTGGCTTTTTCTGCTCCCTTAGAACAATGTAAGAAGTTACGGAAGCTCAGTGCAGAAATAGAGTACATTGTTAAATCTTTCAAAGAATTATTTGCTTGCTAGGAGGATTCAACAGAAAATTTAAGTGTTGTGATGCTAAAGCAGCACTTTATATATAAAATGTAGACTGAAATAAGAAACATAATTGAATTAGCATGAGAACATTAAGTGATAAAATGAATGTTTTTATTGACTAAGGGTGAGTAGTTGGACTATTATAGTGAAAATCTCAATCAAGGCATCTAAGATATTTAAGACTTAAATGTGACTTTGATATAGCCTCTGGCAACATCTGAAGAGTTTCCAGACAAAACTGAATCATTTACATGGCATCTTATTACTGAAGAAATTTTGCTTTATTCACTATCAACCAAGATTATTATTTTTTTCTTAAAGCAAGTGATCCACGATTATTTATAATGTGCCTGTTGTATTTTAAAAGGACATTATAATTGGTGCTATTTTAAATGAAGTAAAATTTCAATGTCAGTGTATGTGTGTATATTTACAAGTGGGTACATACACACATGGACCAGGTTTTTTTGTTTGTTGAACCTTTAGCTAAAATCAAAGTTAGCTGGAAATTGTAATATTAATGGAAAAAGCCTAATTCAGGTTGGATATTACAAGGATTAAGCCAGAATTTATAACACTGTCAATAAGTTCTGGAGGATTAATTTAACATATCAAGAAAAATTCAATATCTTTTATAAGTTGACTAACAGCAAAATGTGTTTGCAGCTTTCTTTAATACTGTACTATGAACTTCGGATTTGGGAAACATCTTAATCTAGATTTAAATATGGAAGTCTTTTGTGAAATAGACTAGTGATTCCCAATAGGCTGCAGGGAGAAAAGGAAGCAGTACAGATCTGTGAACAGACTCATCAGATAGGTACCAAGAGCTTTTATATATAAGATGTCCTGCTTCTCCAGAAGGTTAGGATTGGTAGAACATTTCCTTCACCCTACTTAAGGACAATTGGACATAACCCATCACTTTTCTTGATGGGAGTTTGTCATATCTGTAGGGTTTTGGTAATCCATGAACAAGACTGACACATTGTAATCATTTTCTCAACAGTGCCTACCACATGGGATCAAAATAGTTGTACAATAATTTCCTGAATATGTGTAAAGCTGTATAGAGAGGCTATGCATAATATTGTTTCAAAGGATTAGGTTAATTCAACTTTGGGGTCAGAAAGCAGAGTTGAGAGAGTAATTCGTTTAACCAATTAAGCATGGAAAGAAAGGATATCCATGCACCAGTGGCGTGCTCAGTCTGCTGTGCTTCCATTCTGCTTTCTCTTTGGGCCAGAGAGCTATGAAGCATCTATATATGTTCAATGAATACGGTCTTCCAGGAATTTTTTCATCTCCTTCAAATCTAAGGAATGATAGTGGTGGCTAAGAAAGGGAATAAAACAGAGTTCCAATAATACTGTCGTGTATACTGCACATTTACATCAGGGGCACCTGTGTGGCCCAGTGGGTTAAGCATCCAACTTTGGCTCAGGTCATGATCTCATGGTTTGTGACTTTGAACCCATGTTGTGCTCTGTGCTGACAGCACAGAGCCTGGAGCCTGCTTTGGAGTTGGTGACTCCATCTCTCTGGGCCTCTCTTCTGCCCAGGCTCTGTCTCCTCTCTCTAAAAAATAAATAAACACTAAAAAATTTTACATCAAGATGCAAATCTGAATGTATGGAAATGTATCTGAAGTTATACAATTAGACATGAAAATAAATTAGGGGACTTCTATGGGTTGTGTGCTATGTGGCACAGAAGATGAAATCTGATTTTAAGGCTGCTGGACAGTATTTTCTTAGAATATGGTATGTTTTGGCAAAAAAAAAAAAAGGTAGACAAAACAAATTAAAACAATATTAAATGCTGCTTTGTCCTAGAAAATCCACTCTGAAGAATCTATTCCATTTGTCCAAATGCACATACACTCCATTTGACTAGTGGGGAATATTTATTAAGCTATAGTTGTAAAAGTTTGAGTGAGAAAAGTTTCCTTTGCCTCTTACCTATTGGGTTATTACTCATTTATTCCCAGTGGTCAAATTTAAAATTGGGTGTCTAGAGAAGTAGTGTTCTCTATTCAGTACATCAGAATCGTCTTTTAGTCACCTCGGGTGGTGATCACAAAACTGTCAGTTGTCTCGTCAAGCATATATAACAGTCAAACACAACCCAACATCCAGCTGTGGAATTTTAAGACTGTTTACACCTGTTACAATCACTTGTTCTTTCTGCTGCCCGTGTGCATATTGGCTCCTATGATCCCATTATACCAATCCTATACCATTCAATCAGTTTTTTGGGGGGATTGGGCTTTTCACTTAGTACATTAGTGTCAAAAGGACAAATATTGGTGTCAGAATTGAGACATTTTCTTAGGTCGTGAATTTTAATTTGCCAAAAGGAGGGGTGAGCATGTGTCTTGTGATTGGAGTTTATTGGTGGTTAGATGAATTGAGAGGATGTGAACTGGTGTGGAGGAGGTGGTTTCTCAAATTATCTTAAACCCTGGATATGTTGGAACATTGAAGAAGTGAATCCCTTAGGCTTGTTGTTTTCATAATTTGTCTTTCTTTGTTTCTGTCCAGATTACAAACTACATGTGGAACTGCACTGTCCAGTATGGTAGCCACTAGCCCTCTGGGGTTGTTGAAATTTTAATTCATGAAATAAAATAAAAAAATAAATATTTCTCAGTTGCACTAGCCACATTTGAAGTGCTCAGTAGCCACATGGAACTCATAACTCCTGTCATGAACCACGTAGTCAATAGAATATTTCCATCATCACACTGATAGCATGTATTTTCAGCTTTGACATTCTCAGGTTTCAATCCCTGAACACTCTGCTTGTGTAATTGTCCTTTCCTTTTAAAAGAAAGACTAGCTGATATCTTAAGTGGCATTCTCTTTCTTTCTTTCTTTCTTTCTTTCTTTCTTTCTTTCTTTCTTTCTTTCTTTCTTTCTTTCTTTCTTTTGGGTGTACTTTGCATGTTGTTTGCTGCAAGTGCTCCTTCTTAATAATTATAGTAGTGCTCCTCTGTTCTGAATATATATTAAAGCATTTTTCAGTAGGGCTGTGATGAAGTGTACCTTACCACTCCTCTTTGGTGGTGTGGTTCAGTGCCTTGGTTTTAATTCATAGAAACACCACTGCCGCACAGTAAATTATATTGAAATAAGTGTGGCGTATCATGACATAAATATCCCCAGAAAATGAGGAAAAACAAGTTTGACACTCAGGTGGCTAATCCATCACTCAGATATTAGGAAATGGATTGCACTCTTGTTGGCAGGAAGTAAGGGGATAGAAGATGATTTCAGTGATATGTAGTTAGGGAAAAGAAAACAGGAAGAAAATAATATGGATTATTTTTTGCTCATTTGCCTTATTCTGCTTTTGAGAGGGGTGAAGACATAGATCATTTGCAGGTGACCATTGTGTGAATGTTGCCCTTTGCTGTTACGCCCCGGCCTGTGTGTCTTCTGTCTCCCTGCAAGTGTTGGCATTGGCAGTATTTATCTCTTTTCTTCTGTGAATTCTCTCATTTGCATTGCATTTATTTATTGAATTCATGCATCCTCCGCTGTGTCATTTTCCTTTCATACTTCAGTTTTGTTTTGCTTTTGCTATCAATGCAGGATTATGATTCTTAACTTTCAAATGCCTTGGATACTCAATAGAGAAGATTCACTAAGGGAAAAAAAAACAAAAAACAAAAAACAAAAAAACCCAGTTGCTTTTTTTTTTTTTTAAGTCACAGAAATGTCTCCTTTTCCTATTGTGGAATAACAGAGGAAACGGGGAAACGGGACATTCTTGGAAGTAAAAGATGTAGGATGAAATGAAAAGTGTTATTGTCAGGGTGGCTGGCTGACCCTGTTGGGAGAGCATGTGACTCTTGATCTTGGGGTCATGAGTTCAAGCCCCATGTTGGGCGTTTAGCTTACTTTAAAAAAATATTTTTTTAAAGTCAATTTTTAAAAATTGTCAAGAGAATGGTCAGGGCTGGCTGCATTTGGAAGTAAATGATGGAATTAAAGTATTGACTATGGCCAAACATAACTAGGAATTCCTAGAGCTGGCTGCTTTCAACCCATGCATTCAAAAGCAATCTGTGTTTGTCTTGTCTTTGCTTTTGGCCAGGGATGGCAGCACATCAGAGCAGTAGACACATTAGAGGAGAAGTAGTTTCTCAACAGTTGGCTGTATTTGGTATGCCATCATGATTTAATCATACTGATACCAAAAACTGTACAAGGGAATGCATTGTGAGACAGTGATTGGCACCTAGAGTCACTTATTATTTTGTCAAGGATTTGACATGCCAATCAATTGCACGAGCAATGTATGCTTGCTTGAAATTGATCATGAAGCACCTCATGTTAAGCATCTTGATGTTCTCTGCTAATGTAGGTCATTTCTGGGCTTTAGAGCTTTTACTCGTGCTTCTATTTTGTAACTGAGGGGGGTACATGACCAAAGTATGGGCTATTGAAATCATTTTACAGCAGAATAATACTTTTTATGATGGACTCCAAATGGGATGTCACACTGCCCTCATTATTTAATGATTTCCTCTGTGATTATTAACGTAAAATGAGCTTACTATGGAGAATTTAAAAATTACAAGCAAATGCAAGGATGAAAATAGACAATCTTACCAGTCACAATAACACTGTTTATAATTTGGAGCTATTTCCTTCCAATCTTTGCGAATTACCTGAGTACACTTTGGAAGACTCTTGTGCAAAAAGAAAGTGGTTCACTATATTCATTCACTAAATATTTAAAAACGTGATTTTAATAGTATTTAATACATGGATGTACAGTAATTCTTTTTGATTGGATATTTAGTTTCCTGTGTTTATGATCGTAAATGAACCTGTGATGCACATTTTTGTATAAATTTTATACAAATTCTTGGATTCCTGTGATGATTTTATGAAGTGGCATTATGGTGTAGGTATGTGCATGAAAGAAATATGATACATGGGGACAGCTTGCTTTCCAGAAAGTGTGGCATCATCTCTACCAGCAGCGGTACCATATTTTTGTTAATACTATTAGTTTTTTAAAAATATTTACTAGGATAGTAAAAATTAGCATTCCTTTGAGAATAGCCTATCTTTGACTATTAGTGCATAAACAGTTTTTATATTACGCTATTTTTTCTGTCACTTAAAGGGCTCTACCTACTCTTCTTTTAGAACTTTACTGATTTTAATTGATGGTTGTGAATTACTTATTGAGGCTATAACCCACTTATAACCTTTAATGCTTCGTACGGCTTTGTTCCATAATTGTTTTTATTTTAGTGTGTAGAAGTTTTCCTTGGTTTATATTTAAATCTGTTAACTCTCCCCTTATGGATTTCTTTGTTACTTTTGCAGTTAAGAGGTCATCCTTATCAAAAACAAAACAAAACAAAACAAAAACCAACACCAGAAACAAACAAAAAAAAAAAATAGTAATCCTTCTCTGGAGAAGACAAGGCATGCACTAACGTTTTAAAATAGGTTGTAACATTGGAGTTTTTACCCTGAACTCTATAGTAGTGCTGATATTTTATCAATATCTAATGAGATGTGGCTTCGATTCTTGCCCTCAGTACAGTATGACACTATACGGGATGTAGTGGATCCAGAAGAGGTAACTGAATATTGTGAACGATTAATGTGGCATAGTGAGGATGCGGGCCATGTTTTGTGTCTGCCATATGTCAGTGTTTGTTTTTGAACTATACTGTTTTAATTACTATAGTTTTATGATAAGCTAGTAACTGGTTGGGCAGAAAAATTTTGTCCTATACCTCTTTCCTAAATTTTCTTGGAAGTTCTGACCTACTTATTTTTTCAGGTAGACTTTGACGTCACTTGTCAACTTGACAATTATTTACTTGTCCTTTTTATTAGGGATTGGAAACGGTTGGCATTTTAAAAATATCCCGCCTTTCCATTGAGGAAAATGACAGATACCTACAGTCAGGCATCCTTTTATGTCTCTGAGAAAATCTTGGCACTTACCTTAAGATTTAGTGGCAATGCCTCTTAACTCTTCCCTTCTCCTTCAAGATGATAAGATAATCCTGCTCTTTCCTACTTAGAGTTTATTAGGTTAAAAAAAAAAGTATCCTTCTGTTCCTTATTTTGCTTACCAGTCCTTTTCATAAAACCTGTTGCTTTTTTATTGAGGTGAAATTCACACAGGATAAACTTAACCATTTTAAGTGAACAATTTTCATTCAGTGTAATCGCAGTATTGGACAAACAGGCCTTGTGTCTAGTTCCAAAAATGGTCATCACTCCTAAAAGAGACACTATTTCCATGAAGTATTTTCTTCCCATTCCCCTTACCCCAACCCCTGACAACCACTGACTTATATTCTGTCCCTGTGGATTTAGCTATTTTGGAAATGTACTATAAATGGAATCATAAAATATGTGACCTTTTGTGTCTGACTTTTTGGAATGAAAATATTTTTGAGTTCTATGCACATTGTAGCATATATCAATACTTCATTCCTTTTAGTGGCTGAATAGTATTCCACTGTCTGTTTATACCATAATTTTATTACCCATTTATCCATTGACGAGCAATTTGGGTTGTTTCCACCTCTTAACTATTGTAAACCGTGCTGCTATAATCATGGGGGTATGTGTATTTGTTTTCAATTTTTCTGGATCTGTAGCTAAGAGCAGAATTGCTGGGTCACATGGTCATTCTATGTTGAAGTTTTGATAAATTATCAAAATCTTTTACACAGTGGCTGAACCATTTTAAACTGCCACTGATAATGAATGAGGGCTCCAATCTTTCTACATCCTTGCCAGTACTGCTTTTCTTCTTTGTTTTATAAATTAAAATTCTAGCCAACCTGCCGGGAGTAAAGTAGTATTTCATTTTGGTTTATGATTTTTATTTCTCTATTGAAGAATGACCTTAAACATGTTTTAATATGCTTCTTGGCAAAACTTATTTTTTTAACGATTTTATTTTTTAAGTAATTGCTACACCCAACGTGGGGCTCAAACTTACAACCATAGTTTGAGTCACATGCTCTACCAACTAAGCCAGCCAGATGCCCCCCCAAACTTACTGTTTTGAATCCAGTTTATTGGTACTAAATTATCTTTATAATTTATTTTATGTGGATACAGTTTTGTAACATTTTCATCATTTACTGAGGCATTTATGTTTAATTTTGACCTTTAAGTCCTTTGATACCACTGACTCTCCATTAGTTTTGATTCTTTTCCCTGTTAACTGAAAGATCTCTTCAAGTGAATTTTTAGAGGGATTTAGGTGTTAGCTTTTCTAAGCCCTTGAATACTTACCTTTTTTTTATTATATAACCTGTCTTGTTAAAAAATTCTTAGTTTATAAAGTCTTCCCTCTTAATTAAATTATTATAAATGTTGCTTGTTTGTCTCTTGGTATTTAAGTGGCAGGGTAGATATTCGATGCCAACCAGATTCTTATTTCTTTGATGATAAGGTGATTTTTTTTTCAGAAGTTTGTAGGTTTCTTTAATCCCCCCTTGGGCCATGCATTGTAAACCTTTACCCTGGCTCTGTGCATGTGTGTGTGAATGTGTATGAGAAATTTTCTTTAGTTTTCTTGAGGCTCTCTTGACTTGCAACCTCCTTGCCCCTTGATAAATTAAGATTTTGTTGTTAAATTTCTGAAGTTTTTATTCTTTTGTCCTAGAGATTGCTTTTATTCCAGTTGCTCCCTTTCCCCCTGCCATTGTCATACATGTAATTCAAAAGATAGATCTGTTCTTTGTTCTCCGTAATTATCGTCTCGTCATTTTCAATTCTTTGTCTTTTCTTCTAAGTTCTGGATGAGCAGCCGTATACTGCTGTCCACATTAGTGGTTTGATTTTCTGCGGTGCTCATTAGACACTCTTGTATGCACCGCAGTTTTTATTTTTCCTCGTGCGTGTAAGTTTCTTTCCTCACTATGCCTTACTCTTTAACCTCTCAGCTCTTTATCTTAAGATTCTTTTTAGATTATTTCATATATATATATATATATGATATATATGGCTATATGTATTTGTATATGTATATATGTGCTATATGTATATGTATATATATATATACACACATATAGCTATATGTATTTATATTTACATTTATATATTTAGAGAGAGAGCATGTGTGCTTGCATGAGTGGGGAAGGGGCAGAGGGGCAGAGAGAAGGAATCTCAAGCAAGCTACCTGCTCAGTGCTGAGCACCATGCAGGGCTTGATCCCAAGACCATGGATTGTGACCTAACTTGAAATCGAGAGTCAGACACTCAACCAACTGAACCACCCAGGAGCTCCTTAGGTTAGTTCAGAGACTACATAGCCAAGAAATAGGAAGTCCGAGGTATAACCCCAGGCCTTGTGACTGGAAACTTGTGTACTTGTAGCTTTTAAATTGTTTTCAAAGAAAATAAACCGCATATATGAAAATGACAACAGTAGAAGAAGAATCGAATGTGCTTGCTTGAAAATCTATCCTTGGTTACCAAGGGCTTTATGACTTGGTAAATGACTCCCAAGAGTCAAAAATGTTTTGAAATTTCATGTAGCAGGTGGTGTATACCTGTTAGATAATTGCCTCGTTTATAAATACAGAATATGTCTCTCCAGTAAAAAGATACTCTAATGAGAGAAGATTGGAAATCCCACTCCTTACCTGTATCTTTGCATGTATATGTTGAGTTATGGGCATTGTTGCACATTCCATAGACCGCACCTCTTGGAGATTGGGAAATGGAGAAAGCATGAGTTTGCATAAATACTCCACTTTGGAGTTGCGGGAGCTAGACCATTTTACATGACTTCTCAGCCTGCATGTCACATTCTGTACAAATCCTGTCTCTGGGGGTCTTGTGAGGATTGAATGAGATGAGGATGCTTTTGTGAACCTACAGCGGCACTTGGCATATGTTAGCATTCAGACATCGTGTCCTTTATTCAGCATTCATCTATTGAGTGCTGTCAATGAGGCCGCATAATAGGTCCTGGTGACTCTCTTATAAATAAGACTCCCTGCCCTCAAAGAGCTCACAATTTAGGAGGACTTGTAGAAAAGGAAACTAGCAGTAATAATATTTTAGAATAAGACTATACCAGAGAGAGACTCTAAACTTGTTTGGCTTACTCACTATTGTACTCCTCGGCCTGTCAAGACACCTAAATGCCCTTTAACTATGGTTGAATGGATGATTTATTCTATGATTACTGAGAAGCATAAATGAAGAATGGTCAGGATAGAGGTTTACTAGGGAGCAGGGAAGAACACAGAAGAGGGTCATTACTCAGGGAAGGTACACTTAAGCTGAAGTTTTTGCTCCTTGTACCTTCTGTAATTGGATTAATTTGTTGCTCTACCAAGGGACTTGATATTTCAAGGAATGTTGCTACATATCTTTTTGGTAGAATGAAATCTTTTGTAATGCAAATAATCACTTCCTAATTTATATGTGGAGCAAGTTAAGATTTTTGTATGTCAGGTTTTCTTTTCTTTCTTGCTTGCTTTTTTTTTAAATCTGAAAGGTGGGCACAGTGGTCTATCTTTGCAATAAGTAAAAACATCCTTACAGTAATTGAATAAGAAATTATTGATTGAATTTAATCTTTATTCTTCCCTCCACATTCTATAGAGAATAGAGAAATGGGTTTAAATGTACAAAATCCTTTATTGAAGTGAATAAGAAGGCATGTTCATGTAGATTTAATTGGAAATTCAGACTTTTCTTTCTCATTAAATAATCAGTTGATCTTTAGAAGTCACTTCATCAGGACTCAGCTTTCCTCTACACAAAATGTGAAATTTAGACTAGACTAGTTTTAAGTTCCATGCAGCTCTAAAATTGTCTGGAAGGGAAAGAAAAAGATTAATGACAGTAATCTTATAATTAGGGTAGCAAATTACAAATAGTCAATAAGCTAGATGATAGAAATAAAAATGACTCTTCATGTTTAGCTTAGGATCAAGAAGTCTGGAGTAAAAAAACGCAATTATGCTTATTTTAGACTTTTTAGAAGGTGCCAGACAGTAATTTAAAGGAAGATGAGATTTGCATAGCCAATAATAAAAGTGGTTATCATATAAATAAGAAAATTTTCGTGTCAAAATTCTAATATGAATTGCTTTAAAGAATCAAATTTTGTGTGTGCGCGCACACACACACACACACACGCGTGCTAATTAAATTGTAATTCAAATTGGGTCACAGTATAAGAATAACTACACTAAATAGAAAGAGAAAAAATCCGAATAAACAAATAGAATGTGAAACCAACAGTGGAAAAGTTCACCTCCTATTACTTGGCTATCCTTGGCACTTTTCATCTCTGAAGGATATTTACAATAATAAGTAACCACCCGGTGGAATGTGTATTTAAATTTTGTTCCAACTTCAATTACTTTCATCAAAAATGTATGTTTTTTTATTGATAGTGATTTGGGGAGTTTCGTCCATTCTCTCATATCTGTTGTTGAGAAATATATTGAAACGAATTGATCTAAGGAATAATGAGTATGTAAAAATAGTATATCACTTTGTCATTCACCCATTCCTTAATTCACATATTTATTGTGAGCCAGAATTATAGGCACTATTTTGATGTATCCATAATATCTTAGAACCACACATGCCACAAATGACAAGTGCCTATTGACCTCTTAATATGTAGCTAATCAGAACTGAAATGGGCTGTAAATATAAAATACACATGAGATTTCAAAGATTTTGACAAAAAATTATAATATCTCCTTAATATTTTTATAGGGATTCCAGAGTGAAATGATAATATTTTCGATAGATTGGAATTAATAAAACATTTTAAAAATTAAGCTCAACTATATCTTTTAAATTTTTATTGTAGCTACTAAAATGTTTAAGATTTCTCATGTGGCTTGCATCACATTTCTACCGGACATTGCTACCATAGAAATTAATAAGCAAGTCATTGTATACTGATGTATACTTAATTCTGACACATTGTATAAGAATAGTGATGACGGATGATGGTTCGTTCATTGATAGCTCTTACCTGTGAGTCCTCTGTGTCTTGTAGGAAATAACACTTCTTCCTTTCTTTATCCATCAATGTAAGAATATATGAAGACATGTAAAAAAAAAAAAAGGTATGTTCTTTAAATGGCTTTGGATAATGTGGTATACTTGGTACCTGTTCTTATTCTGAAGTATTAGAATGTGTTTGTACTTGGTGTAAGTGATGTGGACCAAGATTCATAAATACCTTTAAAATTGCTTGGTTTTCCAGAAAGCTGGTTTTTCCTCAATAATATTGAAAACCTATGTATCATTCAAAGACATGCTTAGTCATACCTTCTCTTGGCTACCTTCTCAAATGTCTACAGCTGTAAATAAATGGACTTCCTTCCTTAGTCCTTTGAAAGCACATGGCTTGTTTCTCTCAGTAGTTTATATCATAATTGACCTTGTAGTGTTACTACTTTTTCTGTGGCCTTTCTTTCCTTTTCAATTATATGTCCAGCCTGCAACTGGCTTATTTACTTAAGTTTTATCTTGTAGTGTCTAATACATAGTGGGCACTCTAAAAAATATTTATTGAATTAAAAGAGCACCTGCTGAGGTTTAAGAGTTTAACTGTACTTCCTCTGCCCTCGACCCTCATCCACGTTATTTTGGCTCTGTGGTGTCACATACTGGAATTAACCTGAAGACTTGAACAAATCACTGTGGGTTGTGTCAACCATAAATTGAGAATCGGCTGCATTATTCGTTTTTGTTTTTCTAACTTTAAAGTTGTTTTTATTATACAACAAGGTCATCAAACATTGATCATTTAGTAGTATTTTGAGGATGCAATGGCTCCAAATAGTCTTCTGTGCATTTTAGTGTTGATAGATGGCCTTTGAAAAAACAAAAATGAAGATTGCCTTTGAATAAATGAATTCAATATTTAAAGTTATAAACTGTTTTCTCTGCTCTAATCCTCAGATGCTCTTTGCTGTTGTTTTTTTGCTCACTAATCCTTCCCACATTTCTGTATTCAGGAATTATCCAGACTTGACAATAGCTTAAATGATTTCCCCAAGATTACACTGTGAGTATAGCTAAGCCAGAGCTCATTGCTCCTGTCTTTGATCTCATGGTCTTTTCTCCAGTTTAACCTAAGAGCAGTCTAAGCTAGAAGTTGAATTTTGGATTATGAAGTCATTTTCCCACTTCCCCGCTGGCCTTCTTCCCTGAGCTCATTTCATTGCTGGACCTCTACTCAGAACCAGAGACTATTTTCACTCCTATCAGTAACCTCTCAATCCTTCTGAGCAGGACAAAACTTGTTTGTTTTCTTTTTTCTTCTTTACAGGTTCCAATATGTCCACTGACAGCACTATATTTTTTGTATTAATTACGTTTCTTTGTTTTTCAACATTTAATAATCCAGAACCTGAATCCCTGTTGAGGTTTCAAGGAACAATGATAACTGTTTAATTCTATTCAGTATGAGCGCCCCTCAGAGGCTCAGTGGGCCTCTTTGTGAAGTTTCCTTGTAGCATATCCTTGTAGAGAGGACAGTTTCTTCAAGATGGTAGAGGGGCTAGAAATGCTCCCTCAAGGAAGCCTTTTGAGTCCTTGGTTGCTGGTTACATTTTGAGAGAGTAACCCAAGAGAACTAGTGGGGTACACAAATTCACATGGTGGAAATCTTACTTTATTTTAATATGAATAAGTAGGATATTTACACTGATGAAAGTTCAGAAGGTACAGAAGAGCATAACATGTCTCTTCTGCCCTGGCCCCCTGCCACTCAGTAGGTTCCCTGATTAGGAGTCAACCACATCTGTCAATGGATATAAAAGAAAAAGGGGCTGGGAAGAATGTTACTTTGTTTGTATACGCATAAAATAAGTATACTACAGTTTGCCTTTTATTTTAAGTTTATTTATTTTGAGAGAGCATGCATGCATATGCGCACGGGGGAGGGGCAGAGAGCGAGAGAGACAGAGAGAGAGAGAGAGAGAGAACCACAGGCAGGCTCCACACTCATCAAAGAGCCCAACGTGGAGCTTGATATCGACCGTGAGTTCATGACCTGAGCTGAGGTCAAGAGGTAAACGCTTAACCAACTGAGCCACCCAGGCACCCCTAATTTTATACATTTTTTGCAAAGAGAATGTATGTTCATGATACAAGATTCTTGTAAAATGAGAAAGAAGAGTATCCCTCTTAACCTTTAAGAGAGGCGGTTGCTCCAAGTACCCTTTTGTAAATTTTCAGATTGAATATATAAAAATGTGTGGTGTGAATGTTGGATATAACTATTACATATATATACATATATATACACATATATACACGTAGATATATGTGTACACACACACACACCCCTTATACCAGGGAAAATTTACTTTATTTTGTTTCACTCTGTGGCACTGGTTCTTAATCAGGAGCAGTTTAGCTTCCTAAAAGGCACTTGACAATATCTGTGGATGTTTGTGGTTATTCCAAAACATGTAGGGGGTAGAGACCAGAGATGCTGCTAAATATCCTAAACAGGATAACCTATTTCCCATCCTTCCACCCGCTGCCAACAGTGACTTAACTGGCTCTGAATGTCAATAGTGCCAAGGTTGGGAAGCTGTTCTGAAAGATTTGGAAGGCTTTTTTCTAAGAAGCTGATTTCCATAGAAATACGAGGCTTCATTAGGAGCATCACTCTCTTCCTCCCTCTCTTCCTCCTTTTCTGTTTCCACAATGGACCATAATTGTTGCGTATCTCTCCAGCAAGAGTGATGGTTCCATGGATATTCACTATATTCAGTTGGCCTCTTGAGAAGGATTACAAATATAGTGCCCTTGTTTTGCCTATATTGTCCCATGTGTTCTCATGTTTTGGTTTAATCTCATTTTGATGGAGCATACCCTCTGCTAATTCTCTGAGAAAGGGTAAATGAAAGGCAAATTTGAAGGAACTTAGACTTTTTAAAAATGTTTTCTTTTTTTTTAAGTTTATTTATTTTGAGAGAGAGTGAGCAGCAGAGGGGAAGAGAGAGAGGGAGAGAAAGAATCTGAGAGAGTTCGTGGCTCTACCTCATGAACTGTGAGATCATGCCCTGAGCTGAAACCAAGAGTCAGACATGACTCCCAAGAGTCTGGGCAGCTCAGCTACCCAGATGCCTCCCAAAACATTTTTATTCTGTCCTCTCACCTGATTGATATTTTGTATGGAATTCTAGGGAGGAAGTAATTTAAACTTCAGAATTGGAGGCTATTTCTTCATTGCCATATAGTTTCTGGTTTTTTAGAGATTCTGAGACATTTTGTTGGTATGTAACCTTCTCTCTGGATGTTCTGAAATCCCAGTGATACGTGTGACATGCTGTGAAGCTACTTTCATTCAGTGTGTTGGGTTCTCAGTGGATTCTTAATCTGGAAACATCTTTTGATTCTGGAAAATTTCTTGAACAACTTCACTGATGTGCCTATTTTCTTAGTCCCAGCCTCGCACTCTGCTGTGGATGTTGGAATTTGTAGATCATTGTTTTCCCATGTTTTTCACTTTGTCTTTTTTGCTTTGTTGTCTTGGAGATTACCTCAAATGTTTAACTCTCTATAAATGTTCTTTAAAACTAAAAACTTTTAACACCTTTTTTTTTTATCTTCTAAATGTTCTCTTTATTCTATTCTGTTGCTATTACCAGATGCAATTTCTGTTCTCTCTGATGATTAATAGTTAGAATATGCTTTCTAAAATTTTCTCTTCTCCATAGTCTGTTTCTTTCAAGTTACAAATGTTTTTTTTTCATTTGGTATCTATCTTCCATGTCAAATCCTTCATAATCTGTTTTATAATCTTTGCCATTTCTAGTTCAGTGGATTGGATATTCTGAGTGCATGAATCAGACTTGTTGACTTTGAGCTTCATCACTGAGTAGGCGTCCGGAACCCTGTAGGGAACCTTAGTGTTTTCTTTAAATTTCTCCTTTTGCACTGATTAGCTTTCTCAAAGAAAGAACTTTCGACCTCTTAGCTGGAGGGCAACAGGTGATCTGGAAGCCCTGTGAGGAAAAGGGTGGAGTTCTCAGGGTGCATACTGATCTCTTAACCTCTTAACCTCTCTGTTTGGAATCCTCTGCTGCTCCTGGTTATCCTCTCCTTTGTCCATCTCCAGAGAATAAACCTCCAGGCCTCCCACTCTTAGTTCCACAGAGGTGATCTTGGCAGCTAGACCAGGCATCTAATTGCTTTTCAAATAGCTTTCATACAGTCCTCCTTATTTCAGCTACTCACTTACCTCTGGTACCAGTTCCCTCTCCTAGTTCCTAGGTCACTGTTTCTCTGTGTCTTAAACCATCTGTGGCTTTTATGGTAGATGGGTGGCTTTTATGTTTCAGCTTTCCATGCTATTGCCTTGGAATCCTCTGTCTCAGTGCTGGTAAATCAATTGCTGTTACGTCATCTTCTTAATGTCTAGAAAAACTTTAAGGTTGATACATACCTCTTCTCCTGTTTTCCCTATTCTTCCATGTGTTCGTGTCTTTTAAAAAGTAATCTTTCCTGTCGTTTTTGTGTGGTACCAGGTGAGAGCATTCAGTGTGGGTCCAGGCTGAAGTCCTAACACAGTGTTCTTTGTGGTGCAAACTTCATTTAGAGATTCCATTATGGAAGAGTATGGGTAGGGTTGGCCCTCTCTCCTCCCATTTGCTGCTGCTACCTCCTAATTGGGATTTCCACTATAGCTCCCAGAGCCTGGGTACTAAGCTGCTAGAGCTATTTCTAAAGTAAAGCCAGGTCTCCCATTCACCGCACTGACAGCTGTGCTGATGGATGTGGCACCGCTGTGGGTATAAGATTAGCTGGCCCTTCACGAGTTTGCCGTTGCTTTACACTCCTGACTACACTTTTCCTTAACTCACCTTTGATCCTAAGGAATGTGTGCATAATCTTTTTCAAAATGTTTGCTATGTCAATATCCCAGATTAATGTCTGTGAGCTTTTAATAGCCGGAAGCTGTGAGTTGAGGCCCATCGACCAGATGTCTCCTGCTTCCTAGTTTATAGGCCACCTTTACACAGGGACACATGCTTGCTGACTCCTTTTTATGACTAAGAGGACACTGTATTTGTGAAGCCACTTTCATTCACTGATCTTAAATGCATTAGCAAATCTAAAACTATTCATCTTTTCAAGATCCTAAGGATGTTGATCCCATATAGAAATAATAAATGTTGAAAAAAAATCCCCAAACCTAAAATAGAATGACATCAATCATTTCTGTTCCCCCCGGAAAATGATTACAGGACTCCTGATTCTTATTCTGCTTCATAACAAAACAAATATGACCAGTAGTTACATGCAAGATGTTGACAAAATTGTTTGTTTTGTATTGTGTTCAAACTGATTTCAATACTGTCATTTTATGGAAAATTCTAGGACCTGCTATGAGATGACCTTTTAAGGCCTCTCCCCAGGATTTTTGATCTAGAGTTTTGCCTTTTAGGTTAGTACATTCAGTTTGGATGTATGCAATTGATTTGTGTTTCTGATAAAGATTTCTGTGTTCTGATAAAACTTTATTTATGAACACTGCAATTGGAATTTCACATAATTTTCACATGCCATAAAATATCGTTGACTTCTTAAAGATGTTTAAAAATGTAAAAAAAAAAACATTTTTAGTTCAAAGATCTACAAAAACAGGTTTGATCCACAAGGCATTTTTTGCTGAGTCTGGTTTAAAACTTGCCTTGGGATGAGTGCTGTTCCTCTTGTGCCAAATTTCAGCCACGACGTGATATTCTGAATGTCTGTTGGTATAAAAACATTGTTTGGAATTGAGGTAGCCATGCTCAAAATTTTGCTTTGATGGGAGAATTTTTCACAGGCAGTTGAAACCGCTTGGGTGTACCTCTTTGGACAACATTTTCCTCTCCTTCCCAACCATTTTTCTTCTATCCTTTTACTTTTTTTCTGTGTATTTTCTAACAATTTCCATTTTTTTTTCTTTTTTGAGTACAGATTATGTATAACACAGTGCACTAGTTGCTTAAGAGATGTAAATATAAACCAGGGGCATAACTTCTTCGTAGACAAGCACAGTCATGGAAGAGATTTTGTATTTCTGCCAAAACTCAGCAAACTCATCTGAGGTATAGGAAAAAGGAATGTGACCGACAGGTGTGTGTGTTAGCAGATATTGTGGAGGTATTTTTTTTTTCTGACCTCACGTTGTAGACAGAAATGAATGTATTTATTTCTTCTGCATGTATTTATTTATATTTTGGGGATGCCAATGACCTTAGAATGGTGAACGATAGTGCTCTGTTTCAGATTTTGCAGTGTGCCCTATTTTCCCTACTGTAAAGAGACTTCTTTCTCTCCCTTCAGATATCCTCTGGTAATTTATTCATTAATTTAAACTTCTTTAAAAAACTTCTTTGGAAAGGTGTGTTTCTTTGGCAAAGATAGATCTCTACTTAGTAAGGATTTATGATTGAATGAACAGAGAGCAAGGGGGAGGCCTAGGCGATGAAGTCTATGCACTGAAAATAATAAAAATAGGAACATTAAAAATGAAGGAAACCAGTCAAAGGCTGTAGAATCAAAGAACAACACAATTATAGATTTCATGGTAGCTATAGTAAGTAATATAGTCTCAAATGAATACTCCTTTATTTCATAGAGGGGATTGGCATTTGTGCAATATTCTTTAGTTAAATTTCAATTTATTGGATTTTTGCATCACTGCAGATTGATCTATTGAATTTGTCACAGTGGCCTTGTTTTTACCTTGATGTGTTTAATACCTGCTGGATCAGAATGCCAATCAATTTAGGTTAATTTCATTAAGTTTACTAAAGCTTTTTAAATTAAAGTCACTGCTGACATTACCAGTAACAAAATGTGGGTAACACACTCTTATATATTATTGTTCTAGAAAAGAGATTGGTAATATATATTCTCTCTAACATCTCCTTACTTGGATTTTTAAATTCCCTTAATTATTTACAAGACGATAAATCATTTAACATATAAAATTTTAATTATCTGCATGATCATTGCTTAGTATTCTGTGCCAAACTTTAAGCTCAGCATAGATTTAAGTTCTCACTAAATAGATTTCAATTAAACTCCTTCCATCTATTCTAGGGAAGAAATGGATTGTGTTTAAAAAATTGTATTGTGCTTTGTATTAGCAAATATAAACTGGGGAGTGGTTCATGGCAAGTAGCCTTTTAATTTTTTGTGCATTTTAGTTTTCAGAGAAGCCATAGTACACTTGGCATTTATATGAAGTATAATCATGATTAAGATTTTTTGAGTAATATATTTTGCAAAGAAGTCTGTAATATGCAATTATGGAACTTTGCTTGCATTATTAACTGATTTTATTAGCTATCATTAATGCAGTATTTATAAATATTGCTTGGAGAACTGTAGTTAAATTTACTAAAGATAGAATCAAGAAGAAAACTGATAAACTACTAGTGCCCTAGAAATCCTTAAGAGCAGACCACATTGTTTATTAAGCCACTAGGAAATTCAGAAAGGGGAGGGAAAAAACCCTCAAACCATCAAACACTGGTTATTTGACTATTTTTTTTTTTATTCCTTCACAACAATGGTGTGTAGGCATTACTACAGTTTTCTATGGGGAAATTGAGCAAGCAAAAGTTTGTTCTAGCATATGCTATTCTAGAATTAAAGAGATTTTGGTTATGCAGGGTTCAAGTTATCTTTGACACATTTTGCAGGTTACTTACAAATTCCTGCCTAAACATAGGAATCTTCTTTATCAGAGAGCCTAACATCAGATTTTAATCATATCTTAGACCCGCAGGGTTTTAGGTTTCCAACAGGCCACCTGTCTCAGACATTTAAAAATTCACAGGACAGATGGGAAGGTGAAAGAACTTGTCCTTGGATAAAGAAATTCTTGCATTGCAGGAATGTTCACAGTCAGGGTTAGCCAATACATCATACACATATCCTGTATTTGTCTAGCGTTTAGTTATCATAATCGTGTGTTTCCCTTTAGTAGTATAAATACAAAATTTATCACTTATCTCCTATTCTTAGTGGCCAAGAGAGAGAAAGATTGTAGCTTGTAAAACCTGCTGTTCGGCTGATCCATGAATCAGGATATATGACTGTATTTTATATTAACTTTACCAAATTTACAGTTTGTGGAATGTGTACCCTGTGGAAGACTCTGCACCATCGTATTTAAGAAGTTGGGGGGCGCCTGGGTGGCGCAGTCGGTTAAGCGTCCGACTTCAGCCAGGTCACGATCTCGCGGTCCGGGAGTTCGAGCCCCGCGTCGGGCTCTGGGCTGATGGCTCAGAGCCTGGAGCCTGTTTCCGATTCTGTGTCTCCCTCTCTCTCTGCCCCTCCCCCGTTCATGCTCTGTCTCTCTCTGTCCCAAAAATAAATAAAAAAAAAAAAATTTGAAAAAAAAAAAAAATAAAAAAAAAAAAAGAAGTTGGGAAATGGACCTGGATTGCCTGGGTTTAAATTGCTTCCCAGCAATTTATTAGTGATCTTGGGAAGTTAGCTGGTGTCCCTGTGCTTGAGTTGTGTCATCTGTAGAATGGGGGATATTTATACCCCTTTCTAGAGTTTGGAGAACATGACATGAGGAGTATACATTAAAGTACCTAGAATAGGTAAAGTACTTAGAACTGGAAGTCTGTGTTCAGTAAGTGTTAGCTGTTAGAGGAAATGCTAATTTCAGGTAAAAACTAAAAGAGGAACTTAAAGCCTATATGTACTTGGAAATTTTCTGAAAATAAATTCCTTCAAAAATTCACATTGACACTTAACTCTTTAGGAAAGACTCTGTTACTTGACCTAGCTGAAGCATAGTATTCAAAATCATTAGGCAGTTGAAGCATCAGTGGATTATGCTGTGAACTGTGGTTGGTCTTTATTAATTCCATATACCAGCGTTACTTAGGAACAGGCTAGAAAATTGAATTTTCAGGCCCAGCCTCAGAACTACTAGATCATCAGCTCGGGTGGAACTTCAAGGACCACCGGCTTAGATTTGTATATTTGCTGAGGACTTGAGGACCCACTGTATTTGTTTTGGGTAAGAGAGAGAGAACCTGAACGGAAGAGGTGAAGTCCTTCTCCAGTGGACATTCCTGTGAAAGGAGTGGGGCAGACGAGAAGTAAGTAAAGAAACATAAAACCCCCAAAACTTTGAACATGACAAGTTTTAGAAAACAAAAGAAGGTAATAGTGTTGGTGAATGATCCGAAGCATTGAGGGGAGTGCCAACATAGGGTGTTCATAGAAGACCTGAAGGTGTGAAATGTGAAGTTAAACCTGAATTATGAGAACATTCGGTAATAAAT
This sequence comes from Lynx canadensis, assembly GCF_007474595.2. Lineage (NCBI taxonomy): Eukaryota > Metazoa > Chordata > Mammalia > Carnivora > Felidae > Lynx > Lynx canadensis. The sequence continues at coordinate 82,580,893 of NC_044308.2, forward strand.
TGGTGAATGAGCAGTCTTGGAAGATGAAAGCCTAGTGCAAAGGTCATAAGATGCACATATCTTAAAGAAGGCTTTATTCTTAGTCTATGAGTAGGTACTATTGGTAATATGAATTAACAGTGGGGTAATTTGATTATTACAGACTATAAGAAAAGGGGTTCATAGCGAAGGTTTAAAAAATTTTTTTTATTTAAAAAAATTCTAAAAAATACTTATTTTTGAGAGAGCAAGAGTGCAAGCGGTGAGGGCAGGGAGAGGCAGAGACACAGAATCTGAAGTAGAATCCGGACTCCGAGCTGTCAGCACAGAGCCTGATGCGTGGTTCCAACTCACAAACTGTGAGACCATGACCTGAGCTGGAGTTGGATGCTTAACCAACTGTCCCCATAGTTAAGTTTTTGATAGGTTCTTTTAAAAAATTACTATAATTTCCCATATTATTTTCCATACAGGCCTACTGCCTAAGTCTAAGTGTAATATGTTTTCAATCCATTTACTGAGTGAGTCACCAAAATCACTTTGTGAGTTCTGAATGTTGCATTGGGTTGACAGTAACTTGTGACACATCTGATAATTATAGGCTTCAGATTTTTCTCGTTCAAAACTTAAATCAGTGTCTTCTATTTTTTATTGCTCCCTACATATGAAAATTAATGTATAATGTCTAATTATAATATTAAATGACTATCAACCCTTCTTTGTCTAGTTTGCTATTAACCATAACTTCCACAAGAAAGTCCTCTTAAGCATAAGATAAAGACAATACTGACATGAAATTTTAAGTGCAAGGGGTAAATTTTCTAAGTTAAAAACAAACTCCGTGATTTTAGATTTTATTTTTTTTAATTTTGTTTTAACGTTTATCTATTTTTGAGAGAAAGCGCGCGTAAGCGGGGAAGAGGCAGAGAGAGAGAGAGAGAGAGGGAGACAGAATCCAAAGCAGCCTCCAGGTTCCAACCTGTCAGTGCAGAGCCTGGTGGGGCTCAAACCCATGAACCGCAAGATCATGACCTGAGCTGAAGTCAGACGCTTAACGGACTGAGCCACCCAGGTGCCCCTTTAATTTTTTAAGTTTATTTATTTATTTTGAGAGAGAGAGAGAGAGAGAGAGAGAGCGCGAGCGAGCTAGTGTGGGTGCACAAGTGGGGGTGGGGCAGAGAATGACAGAGAATCCCAAGCAGGCTCCACATTATCAACGCAGAGCCTGATGTGGGGCTTGAACTCACTAACCACTAGATCATGACCTGAGCTGAAATCAAGAGTCGGACACATAACTGAGCCACCCAGTGCCCCTTTTAGATGTTAATACGTGAAATTATTGCAATATTGTACAAATTGAAAAAGAATTGTAATTAGATAAATTGAACTCACACTGTGGCAAGACTAAGAATAATAAATATAAAACTTTATTTTTTCAATCTTTGCTTGATAAAAGTCACATAATGACATGAAGGAGCATAGCTTTTACATCTAAGAAGACCTGCGTTTAAATCCAAGCCAGTTACATTTTTTTTTTTTGCTTTAATCATACTTTCTATAAAATGGGAACATGAAATCTACCTTTCATGGTTTAGTAATCCAGTTTTAAGATATTAAAATTATTTAAAGATGCAAACAGGTGATTAAAAAGTGGTAACTATTGTATTATTACAGATTGACTAAAAACTCTGAGTTACCAGTTGCATTAACTGTTGACCCTAAGAAGTCTGTGGCTTCATCCATCTTTCAAGTACAGACTCTATTACTTTTAAAGGTTATGACTTTTTTTTTAAATTTTATTTTTTTAATAGCCACAGAATTTGAGGAACTTGTTTTGAAGTCTTATTCCACAATAGTTTCTCCCTTGGTTTTGGGTTCCTTCTTTGCTGTTCCACAGTGTGGCCATTGGTGGGCTAGCGTGTGCCCTTTGGGGCATTGCTTTTCTAGTTTCTGTAATAAGTTTAGCTCACTCACCTCCTCCCACCCCTGACTAGTCTTTCTTATAGTCTTGTTAATGGAGTATGTCCTTGAGTGTTTTTTGGACAAGTTTGAAGTTGAGTTAAATGCACATAATTCAAAAAACATGAAGACAACAAACATTTCACTGCATGTTCATATGACTTTGGTGACAACTTTTGCTTAGCAAGTTTGGGAATGTTAAGAAAATTTAAATGTGCTTTCAGATCTAAAGACTAAAGCCATCTCCCCAGTTAAACTTTTACTATTTCCAGTTTCATTTTTCACTCAAGTATTACAAGAGGGAAATATGGGCAGAAGGACCACATTTATTGAATGCCTACTATGTACCAAGCACTATTTCAAAGTTATATATATGATTATATGTTAATTATATATATAAGTATGTGTGTATGTATATATATACACATATACGTATATATGTATACATACATGTGCATATACATACATGTACATATGTACGTATATGTACATATACATATGTGTACATATACATATATATGTGTATATATATGTGTGTGTGTATATATGATTTTTACTTCTCAGAACGTTGAGTTTTATAATATCCTACCCATTTTATACATGAAGAGCGCAAGGATCAGAGATATTAAGTAAGTTGCCCAAATTGAAGCTAGTAGACAGAAGTTAAAACCCAGGAATGTCTGATCCAAAAGCTCAAGTTTTCTACCACATCTTCTGAACAACAAATACTGTATACCTAAGGAGAAAAAAGTTAAGACTGAGGACACGACTGGTAACACACTGATGTGTCTCTTGGCTTAGTACGTTGATATGTATGTTTCAAATGCTGGTTTTTTATTCTTAGTGAAGATCATTTCTTGGAGCTTAGAAGTAGTAAGCTCATGGTGGATTCCTCCATCATAGGAGTTTAACTGGGAGGTGTTGGAGTGGTATCAGTAATTTCTAGTCCTTCAGCCAAGGAATATGGAGGAAAACTGGAAGGATGGGGTTCCTGTTGACTCTGTAGTATTGGAACCAGGCAATGAGGGAATAGACAAGGAAAGGAATCACAAATTATCATATGTACTTTGAGGGAAACAAACAGGGATTGAGATAGAGACCAACAGGGTGAGGGAATAAGATACAAGGAATAGTAATGGATGCTGTGAGGAGGTAACATGTAATCCAAGCTCCAAAGGCTGAAGAGCCAGGTGCTAGAGCTTATTGTTGCCCTCGGTTATCAGGGGAAACCTGAGTAGGCCACCCTCCTGTGGAGATGGGCACAGAACCCATGTATCCTCATCCTTTATAGAGATTTGGCACCCTGCCTCTTGAACAGTGGGCCCTTACTGCATATTTGGTGATTGAATTTTGCAAAGCCCCGAAAAGAGTCTTTTCTTAAGCACCAATTGATATTTGTATCAGTCTAGGACTATTAGGCATTTATCGTCTTTGAAAAGGAAACTTTTATTATAGAAATTTTCAAACATACAAACAAAGAAGAATATAGAGTAATGGATCTCCATGTATCCGTGTCTGGACTCAATAAATGTTTTTCTGATCTGACTTTATCTAACCTTCTTTTTTTCTTCTTTGGTATTTTCCAGAAAGTTCCAGATTTCGTTTCTTCACAGTTGTAAATACCTTAGTATGCATCTCTCACTGATAAGGGCACTTTTATTTACATACCCTTAGATAATTATCACATTTAGAATTAACAGTGACTGATCTTTGGTTCTATAAAAAAGTTTAAGAAAGAAGGGTAGATACAACTCATTACAAAATTATGATGTAATTGGCATCTGTAAATACATGTATCTGGATCTGTGTCTGGATTTCTTTCTTTCTTTTTTTTTTTTTACATGTTTCTCATACTTGTGACTTGACTATCCAAAGGCTACAATTTCTCTTACTAAAGCTAGCAAGCATACATCATCAACTTCTTGTTTTTCGCTTTGTGTTGTTTTGTTTTTAAAAAGCCCAAGAGAAGCATCTACACTGAAACTGACTTGGAAACCTGCTTGACAGAACCTTTCTTTATTGGTCCCTGCAGTGGCTGATGGTATGAAGTCTGTACATATGTCAGAAACATTATTTTTAAAAAGTTTACTCTGGTACTGTTTGCCCAGACATCATTGGATGTTGGTTCTGTCTTTATCAAATGCAAGCGGAATTGCGTGTTGGGTAGACTTTGGACAAACTCAGCTGGCTCTTTCTTGAACTACTAGAGCTGGCTGCTCCACACACTGTACTCAAAATCTACAAAAATATATATCTTTGGAATAATTTCTAGTGACATAGAAAGAGAGAGTCCTAGTGACACCTCTTAAAACCATGAAGACCTGTCTTGCCTAGTACTCTCACTTTAAAAAAAAAAAAAAAACAGAACAAAAGAAAACTCATGCAGTATTAGTTTGGCTTGAAATTCTCTGCACTTCTCATTCATTATTTAATCTTATTTTACTTTGTTCAGACAAGCTATCTGGCCTATTGTGAAGCTTCACACAGCCAATTACCTCAAGGTGTTTAGTTCATTTATTATTTACAGCATAAATCTTGTACAGGTTGTCCATTGACGACCCTCTGAGTAGATGTAGTAAATGCCTTTCATCCTTGTGGCCTCAGTCAGTGCTCACAGACCTACCTGCTGAGCGTGGCAGGCCAGGCAAGGTACTGGAACATGTACAATACCAGAGGTAATTGCACTTTATTTTCTCTTTAAAGGTGCATGTGAAAAATGTGTGCACAGTACCAGATTCTGCATTGAAATCTAAGAGAAGAGGCTCTTTAATTTTGAATGCACTATTCCTTTCTATAGAGACCGTATTAGACATTTTAGCCATTGTTATAGGCCGAATATTGAATTTAGAAGTTTGTTCAGAATAGACCACAGTGGAGTCATACTTTAGAATGTTTATATGGAAGTATCACCTTTCAAACTTGAGGTGTGTGTCCTTGAACCCGTTTTCCTTTCCTGGCTTCCTTTCAGTCTTGTGTTGTGATACCAATATGAGCCAAGTATGAATGACTTGGAAAAAGGCTAGCTTAAGTAATGTGCCGATTCTACTGATGGGCTTATATGCCATTAAGAGTCTCTATCCTACCTTGAATGTGCCAGGTATTTAACCGGGGACTGGTACTAATTTCAGAGCTAATACTGAGCTGTTCCACATCAATGCTTTCAGCAGGTGGCTTGAACTGACAGTGTAAAGAAAAAAGTGAGAGAAAATTACCATTGTACTTTAGAATTTCTCTGATTGAATTGACTGATTATACTGTCAAAGGAGCATTGGGAAGCTGGCAGGGTTATGGGGAGTGAAGAAATGACAGAATTCTTTTAGAAAGAGCTTGTCTGTTTTTGCACAGCCAAATATTTCAAAATGATAATAAGGTTTGATATGAGGTTTGCATTCAATACTTGTGAAAGTCCATGTGCTCCCTGATTTGCTTTTTAAAACTTATGTATTGTGTAAAGAGAGCCAATGGTTTTCTTATTACTATTTTCTCTTCTAAGACACAATATTAAAATACTTGTTTAAATACCATCAGTAAATGTTAAACTTTTTATATTGGCAAAACAGTTTTATAAAGATTTCATTTTTGTTAAGTTTTACTTTTGGGAAGGTAGAATGGGAAATTTATTAAGTGACTCGAGATGAAAACTATTTGTTTTATGTAATCAGTCTTGTATGATGTCCTTTCTTCTTTTGATGATTCATTTATTTTGAGAGAGGGACAGTGCTAGTGGGGGAGGGGCAGAGAGAGAGGAAGAGATAGAATCCCAAGCAGGCTCTCTGCTGAGTGGGAGCCTGACCAGGGGCTTGACCTCAAGAAACCGTGAGATCATGACTGGAGCCAAAACCAAGAGTCGGACGTTTAACTGACCGAGCCAGCTAGGCACCCAGTCTTGTATGCTGTTCTTAAATAGATTTTTCTGTTTAAGAAAAAAAATTTATCAGTCACAAATATTATTCTGGGTTGTCTTTTAAATTCACGTGTATTTTAAAATCTTATTTAGGGACACCTAGGTGGTTCATTTGGTTAAGTGTCTGACTCAATTTTGACTCAGGTCATGATCTCATGGTTGTGAGACTGAGCCCTGCTTCAGTCTCCACACTGAGTATGAAGCCTGCTTGGGATTCATTCATTCACTCATTCTCTCTCTCCGTCTCCCTCTGTCTCCCCTCCCCCCGCCCCGCTACAGCCCTCCCCCTGGCTTGCCTATCCATGCACAGTCTTTTTCTCTCTCTCTGTCTCTCCTCAAAACAACAAAAAACCTACTAATTATTAAAAAACAAATAATATTTAAATAGTGATAATATTACTTAAATGGATAATTAAAACAGACATATGGTATCATGATTACTAATAATGGGATAATAATAGTAGATAGTATTTATTGAATAGGTCCCTTGTACCAGGTACTTCACTACATGCTTTATAATCTTCACAATAATAATTATGTAAAGTAATTCCCCTTTGTATCCCCATCTTACTGAAGAACAAATTGAGGCCCAGAGAGGTTGAGTAACCTGCTGGATAACCAGAGCGTGTAAGATAGGATGCTTACTGTCAGAACTCTGGTGCTCATCCTCTAGTGTGCAACAGACCAGGGCAACTGGTGACACTTAACTTTTTCTTTTCTTTTTTTTTTTTTTTTTTGCTGTCAGTGCACTGCTTGCCTTCTGTACTAGCGACAGGGAATTAATAAAATAATTTCCCTTTTCATGGTTATCCCATTATGAATTTAATAGAACTTTTGATACAGAGTCATGAGAATTCTTAAGGGAATGGTTTAAAATGTGGATCAAAATGTATTGAAGTGTTCCATAAAAAAAAAGTGTAAGAGACAAATTTAGTGAAGGTTAAGTTAGGTGTAGGGTAGAAAAAATCAATCAGGATAAATGGGTCAGCCTTCATCATTTATTCAACAAATACTTATTGTACTGGGTGCCAAGCACTGGGTTTGGCCTATAGGAAAGCACTGGGTGATTTATTTTTGTTGGGTTGACTCCCTGGTGGGATTATTCACAAACAACCATTCGATGTAAATAGGAAGCTTTAATTGCAGAAAAGAAGGGTTAAAGTCTTTCTGGGTGGACCATGGTGCTGAGTTTTGTTTCATTGCATAATCTAGTAGGCGATCCTCGTATTCTCATTATTCTGATGCAGTGTAACAAACCAGCAGGAAACTGCATTCCATGGGATTTCTATGGGGACTACAGAGAATTCATTCCAATGCTTACAGAGCAGCCGCTTGTAGCTTCAAGTAGCTCCAGGGCTAATGTGAGGAGCTGTGCAACTCTACTTGCTACTGAACTGTAAAACTGAAAGCATGTGTAGTGTAAATAAAACAATGTCAGTAAAATTGCTTCTAATCTGGAGGCCTTATCAGAGCATTGGTTGACAGTCTGTTATTGTTGAATGAGGGAAAAAAGGGCAGAGAGTTGGAAATATTATACCACGCTGAAAATGCGAATACCTGCTTCTTCATTTGGTTCCAAACCTATTCCAATTGTTTTGTGGTTCCATTGGAGGTAAACGTGAAAGAGAAAATATTTTTCATTCCGCCAGCACCCCCACTCCAATACAAAACAACTGCCAAACAGAGTGACACTTTCGGTAACAAATTTTCTTAGCCTTGCCTTATAGAGGATAAAGGAATCCATGTTGTGGGATAGATTTGGTTCCCATATTCTGTCTGCATTCCATGAGCACCTGGTTTCACCCATCCCCAAAATGTGGTTAGCAGTGCTTCATTTTTGTTAATAGGAGAGTTGTCCAGTCTTCTTGAGGCCCATGACGTATTTGGTGGTTGATGTCGGTGGGCCCTTCCCCAGTGTGACTGCTGTGGTCGCCCTAGCCTCACCCCTGTGTTCCTCCTGCTGTCTGTCTACAGGGCAGACCACCTGGGAATCTCACAACCCCCCCCCCCCCCCCCCCGTACTTGGTTTAACCATCTGCTGTCATTCTCCTGAAATTCTTTGTAACACTAGGTCAAGGGGCCTCACGTTGTCATTTTGCTCTGGGTTCTACTGGTCATGGTCATGTAGCTGGTCTTGTTTGCTCTGTGAACCTCCTCCTCCTCCTCCCTGTCCCAAGCACCAGGGGTTGCGTTCTTCATCCCTGAAGCCGCCTTATCCACGAAGCCTTCTGATTCCTTAGTAGACGTCGCTATCTTCCCTTTGTGTGTCCCTAGTCATAACCTGCATACACCCTGCCTTGAACTCAGAGTGTGCGCCTGTCTTCTTCCATACAGTGGGCTCTCAGGGGGAGGGCAGGCGCCCTCCAAGAGTCTTTGTATTCTTCTCCCTCCGTATCCTAGCCCAATGGCTTTCAGTGCTCCATAAATGCTTGTTGAATTGAAGTGAATTAAATAATTTGCCCTTTTATCTGAAAGAGTAAAGAAATTTACATTTAATATAAGGCCCCTTTGATAGACATATTGCCTTCATTTCAGTTCTCTTCTGATGCAGAATTATGGTGCTGGCTTCCATCAAATGGCAAATGTGATGAGATGGTACACATTTGATTCTGCCTCACTTATAAATTTGGGGTGGGGAAAATATAAATGAAATCATTTCACTAATTTTAAGGCATTTAAAGAGTATGGAAATCGAGCTTTGGAGGAAAAGGTTAACTAAGGTTAAAGCGAATGCTTTTCATTTCGCTTAGCATATCACTAAGTGGAGATTTAAAGGCACTGCTCTGTTCTTACCAAACTTTTCCCATACTACTCCTGGATTTCCTTTTAGTATAATTTAAGCAAGATGTTGTCATCGTTTAAATCATTTTAACTTTGCATGTTTCACAAGTGCCATTTTCATATTGGGAACCCTTCATAATATGGTTTCTTAAACTTTTTAGAAAAATAGAATTTGCAGTGCTTGTTGTCTCTAGAGGTGGCAGAACCCTAGCAGTTCGATCACCTGTGTAGGTATTAGGAGTTCTGTTGATGAGGTACAAAAGAACACAGCAGTGCCACAGACATTTTTAGCAGAGGGCCCGTGATCACCTTGAGAGGTTCTGTAAACTGTCTCAAACTGTAGGCAAAATGTATTTGGGGAGTGTTCAAAGTTCATTCTGGAGAGAGGGCTCTCAAGGCATCTTCTCGAAGTGTTCAAGAGAAGAGAAGAACCTATTAATGAACTGCCATGGAAAATGGAATGAAGATACAGCACACATGTTATTAAGTTAAATTTAAGTCAGCCTGTGGGGTGCCTGGGTGGCTCAGTCGGCTAAACCTCTGACTTGGGCTCAGGTTGTGATCTTGCAGTCTGTGAGTTCAAGCTCCGTGTCGGACTCCACGCTGACAGTTCAGAGCCGGGAGCCTGCTTCGGATTCTGTGTCTCCCTCTTTTTGTGCTCATCCCCTGTTAGTACTCTGTTTGTTTGTTTGTTTGTTTGTTTGTTTCTTTCTTTCTTTCTCTCTCTCTCTCTCAAAAACAAATACTTAAGACTCAGTCTACTAAATACATGTTGAACATACATTCGAATTGTTTAAATCTGAAATCTCTGGGCTATAAGATGTATTTATCCATTGAATATTACACCAGTATTCTTTTTTCTAAGCATAGATTTTTGTGTTTAAGTGTAGCTGAGAGTCTTGAGTCCTGAACTGGTTCGTTTTTTGTTTTGCATTTGTGAGCAATGAGACACGAAGAAGCAGAGAAATTAGGCAAAACACAGTTCCTTCATCATGCCACACGATCATAAAAGAGCTAATGGCTACATTCGAAGGAAAAACCCAACTTCCAGCCACGGTTATTCTTGAATATGGGTAGTTGGAGACTTGTGGCAGACATGTGCAAGGAATACTATGATTTACCATGATGAAGATTTTTGCTTAAAAGGAAGTGGCTTGGCTCTGGTAAGATGCCACACCCTGGGGGGTGTATTTGACCTGACAGGGCTTCACACACAGCCTCTGAGGTCTCCTACATCTCTCAGAGGTGAGCTGGAGGTCAGTGACAGCTTTGCTTCATTTTTGTGGCTCACTTTTCCATTTAGCATTCTTTTCCTTCCATAAGTGTTTTCTGTTCTTACTGATTGGCCAGTGTACGCGCTGAGCACATTCAGGAGTAGTGTAGCCACGGAGGAGCCCACCATGCCTTACAGAAACTCAGCTCAGACTGAAGTGTTCATTTGGGACCTGTTGGCCTCCAGAGTATACAAATGTTGAGGTTGGGGTGAACTGTTAAATCAGAAACCCTGTGGTAGTTACAGATCTCTTTGGTATATTTTAGAGACCACCTACTGTGTGCAAGACACAGCCCTAAGCTTAAAGGGCATTCAAAAATGAATGATACTGGCACTTGCCTTGAGGAGCAGATAGGGCCACAAGGGAAATGAGACATGGGGCGTCTGGCTGTATGTGTTCTCACAAGGGGCAGCTTAACCAAGACTCTGAGGCGCACCTTCTTCCAGAGACATGGGCCTCACCTGACAGGGGAACAGTATATAATTTTTAAGAAGGATTATGAGTTTATTTGGAGTCATTTCCCAGGTGGACCTCCAGTTAGTAAATAGCAATCAACCTAAAGATCTGGGAGGATGAATCTCAACTTGCCTGCCCCTTATTTCTCAGTTCTCTCAGTACAGTTAGTCTAGAATCCCCTGCTGGGAACTGGCCAGCACCAGGGGATGCTTTCTAACTGCAGCCACCTCTGCTGGTCCCTTCTTTTGGGTCTCTGTTCTTCCTCTGCCCCACTCCATACCTATACCCTGTTACCCACTTTTCTTCCAGCCTTTTACCTCTTTCTCCCTCTTGCTCCTTCCCAGTCATGATTTCCCTGTGTAATCTTTATCTCTTAGGCAGTCTCAAGATTTAAAAAGTTCAAATGGGTCCTCGTCAAAGACGGTTCAGAGAAATGGTTAACTTCTCCTTGCTCTATGAATTTAAGAGACATTGTAATCTGAGACATTTCTCTTAAAAGATAGGTTTCTGTTTGCTTTTGTTTTCTTTTCCTCAAAATCATGCTTTCAGAAAAGCCAAGTATAGTAATACTTAAAATCTACAGTTCAAAACTAAAACTTTATGAGAGCATTTTGGGAGTTTTGTAGCCCTCTGGTGGAGTGTCAAGAGAATCCATAATGGAAATACTTGATGACTTGGATTTTAACTATTTTCAATATGACTGAATAATAAACTTAAGCATTTTTTAGAACACTCTTTTGAGGGCAGCCATTTTGTTCACAGATCTGTAGTGGAGTGTCTCAACATTTATTTTTAATACTTACATTTTTCATTGACAGGAGCAACTGTTCCATTCAGAATTCAGAGTGAATGAAGTATACAGTATTCAAAAGAAATTGTGCCTCTGCTTTTCATTTTTGTTAGGATTTCATTAAGTGAGTAATCACAGGAATTTAAAATTGTGGGGAGGGCAAGCAAGACGTTTCTGGGCTATGAACACAGAAAGGCTGCCAGGTTTTGAGTGCTGTTTTGCATCTATGTTAGGTAAATGTGCAGTCATAAGCCTTTGTGTGAAAGCAATTTGACATTAAGGAAAGAGCATTGAAGTCAGACCTGAATTTTAGTAGCCATTCTCTTACTCTATAGATACTTGATTCTGGAGAGGTCACAGCACCTATTTGGAAGATTATTATTCACATTAGTGAAAGGTAGTGTAAGTCATAACTTCTAACATGTCTTGTAGTTCTGTGGTTTGGGGATTTTTGACATCATTATAAATACAGTAAAGTCCTGCTTTGTGCAATCTTTGGGGGGAAATGCACATTTATGATGCTTCTAAAAATATGATTAGATAAACTAATGATAAAAACAAGCTTACTAGCATACTGAGAGTTAATTGGGGATAGAAGTCTTTTCATTTTTGTATTTATTTCTAGTGTGACCTAACAAGTAGTATATAGCAGACATTCAAAAAACTGATGTTTGAATGAATGCAAAAAACAATTTCTGAGGTCTTAAGATACTGAAAATTACATCCAGAATAGGTTTAAGTGGAGTGCATGTTGTTTCAAGAATTATCTACTTAAGTCTACAAATAATTTTGTTAGCATAGACTATTTACCTAATAGGCCTTAGGTAATAGTTTAGGTCATAAGTGAGTACTTAGTTTTTTTTTCAAAAAGGGAATTGATTATTAATCATGTAATTTTAGTAAGAGAAAAAGTGTATTTTCCTAAAAAAATATTTTTCTAAATAATATGGGGGTTTTAATGCCTTCAAAATTGCTTGTTTTGATTTTTCCATAAACTGGACAAAAGATTGAGGAAAAGAAATTACCCTAATAACTCATAACTGTTGTATTTTTAACAACTTCGTTATGTATGAAAGCATTTGCAAATATTTCAGTTGTCTTTTGGTCTTGGTAATTACTAGGTTGCATTTTATTTTTTCTCAGGAACAGTTACTCCAAAACTAGGTTATAGCAAGTTAAGTTTCATTATCATCATTTAGCAAGTTTTATGTGCCAAGCTATGAACTCCTAGATATTAGTTTAAAAAAAAACAGTGATGCCACTATAATATTAATGATAAATGGCATACATTTGAAACATTTAAAAATGATCATAGCCTTAAAGCCAAAAAGAGCCAGAAAATATTAATGGTATAGGAACCATTTTATGTGGATCTGAATTATGTATAGCAGAGAGAGATAGAAAGAGATAAATTGCATAATAAATCAAAGTTCACATGGTGTATTGTTTATTTTTTTAAAAACTACACCAACTTTCTGTTTATGCAGCATGTCAGCTATTTGAAAAAAAAGATGAATAGTTCCAGATTCAGATTTATTCCAAGAATGAATATTTAGCACCCAATAGTGTCATACTGAATGTAGGAAAATAATTACAGTGTATGTTTTACCATGAAGAATTCTAGGAAAGCATTGACTTTTATACTTTGAATGTGCTTTTATTCTCTGAACAATTTGTACCTTTTGTATCTTCTTGATTTGTAAAAGTCAGGTGTTTTAACCTTCCTTTCAAATACGGTAGTAGTAATATTCAGGAGTGTGTGTAAGATTATATTAAGGCAATAATTAACAGGAAATGTTTCTTCTTGATAAATTTGTTGTATTAAAACACGATGATTGCAGAGCATTACAAACCTTGGGAAACGTTACTTGAAGAAAACACTTACAGAAATTCCTTGCAGGATATACTGGTGACCAGAAAAAAATCTGTTGGACTTTCCTAATATCTTAAGATTATAAACAGGTGCCTATGTAAGTGGGGTTTAAGTGGTTTGTATATTTTTTGCAGCATGGTTTACTATGGAAATACTATTTTTAAGGGTTTAAAACTAATAAATTTAATTAATATTTTTGTAAACCACCATGGACTACTTCTGCCCTGATTTTGGCCAGTGTTCTGTGGGTTTTTATTTACTTACCATCTAGGTGCAGGTGCCATTTCAATATGTTTGATCCCATATATTATGCATCAATGTGCCCCTAACCAAAAGAATCACAGAACTACTGGAACACTAGCTTGGGATTCTAATATAGAACTTGAAAACCTGCAGCATTTCATGGTGCAGATAAAAAGATCCCTGGAGTGGTTATGACCATGTGATTATTTTCCTCTGTGCCCAAGTCACTTATTCCTGGAATGATTTGAAATGGCACCATAGATCATTCATGTACGCATTCGTTCATTCAACATTTAATATCAGGTAGTACCCAAGGAGCTAGACAAATGGAAGTATAAATGTTCATGTCTGTCATCTCTCGTCTTTCCATGTGGCTCTTGAAAGGCTTCTGCTTCTGCTGTCTCATCATGCCCACTCACCATCCTTCCTGTCTAGTGGGCCCCATCAACTTGTTTGTTGCTCCCTTGGTTCAGTGTCCATTGAACTCCAAGTGAGTCTTGACAGCTAGAGGTTGAATGAAGTTCCAGAAGTGAGGTAGAGAAATGATGAAAGCTTTTGAAAGAGAGTGGAAGCAAAGAAGAATGTCTCCTGTGAAGGGGAGATAAAGAGGGCCTTAGAGACAGCCGGGAGAGCCATATGGAAGGATGGGGAGCTAGCAGTGGTGGTAGGATTTGATGGAGGGTCAGAGCTTCATGGAGAGGAGATGGCGACGAGAGCATTGGACTAAGACGGTGGCAACCATTAAGCAATCTCGCAGAAGCTATTGGTCCTTTCCCTGGCCATTCCAGTCTGACTCATCTAAATTGATGTGCAAGAAGACACATTTGGGATAAGGATTCTGTGTAGATATTTTAGTGGTGTAGATATGTCCTAGGATTATTGAAGTTTTTGTTTGAGTTATGCAAAGATATTTATATCCAAGAATCAGTGAGAAAACTGTAATTGAGCTGATATGTTGACAGATATTGATTGGCTTAATTTAATGTAGATAGCAAAGGCAAAATGCTTATATAAGATTATGCCAAAAAAATCTCTAACAAAAGTTGTCGTTAAGCTTTTCTTGAATTTGAAGTATTTCCATCAGATGAGATACTTACTGCCTAAATTTTTATAGCTTTTGGAGTTACTGCTATGCTTATTCCTGAAAATGTCATTAAAAATCCTTGTTAGTACAAAAGCTATTCTGGTTTTTTTTTTAAGCATTATATTGACCAAATTAAGAGCACAAGATTGACCATTCAGAGATTTTCCACCCTTAGGAAGCATGTCTACTTGTTTCGATGGGATACAAAATAAAATGCAAGAGATGTTTAAATGCTTTTTATTCATAGTGTTAAAAATGGTTAGAGGAAGAATTCACATTTTTCCTTAACACAATGTAACAAGCAATTAACTTTTTGGCATAGTGATAAATCTGCTTCTCTAAGAAGGTGTTTTGTGTTTTAATAAGTGGCAATACATACTAGTATATTCATTTTTATTAAATAGTTGAGTAAAAAAAAAAGTGAATTTAATTCACAAGGTATTGCCTTGAGCTTATTGAGATTTTACTACAACATCCCAATGCGATGCCATCACATTCAACAGAGTATTATTTAAAAAAATAATTAGCAACAAAACATGTTTTTGAAGTATCCTAGTGTTTGTGAAGTGTTAGCATCTTTGATCTACTCAGTCTCTAAAATAAACTTAAAAACATAAATTTTTTTTTGGTAATGCTGAATCAGTAATAATGGTATATGGTTTTAAAACAATAAAATCAAAGGTTAGTTACTACAGACAGCACTTAAAAAAATTTTGCCAGCATGTATTCGTGAATTTGCTCATTTGTTGATTTAATTTTATTACTTATCTGTTCTATTTTTAGACTAGACATAGGTCTTAATATCATCTAGAAACTTATCAACATAATTGTGATTTTTGTACTGTTAGTGAAGATGGTACCTGCAGAGCAAATTATGCCAAGCAACCACAACACAAATATGCTTAGCTATATAAATTTTTAAAATTTGTGGTAAATAAATGTGTGTGTGTGTGTGTGTGTGTGTGTGTGTGTGTAATACAATTGGTCATTTTAACCAATTTTAAGTGTACGACACAATGGCATTAATTAAATGCACAACGTCATGAAACCATAACAACCATTTTCAAAACATTTTCAAATAGAAACTCTGTACCCGTAAGACAGTAACTTTCTACCTCCCCCCTTTTTTATCCCCTGGTAACCCCTAAGCTATTTTTGTCACTATGAATTTGTTTATTTTAGATATTTCATATAATAAAATCATGTAATATTTGTTCTTTCGCATCCATCTTATTTCACTTAGCGTTATGTTTTCAGGGTACATTCATGTTGTAACATGCATCAAAACTTCGTGCTTTTTATAGTTGACTCTATTCCACTATATGTATATACCACATTTTGTTTATCTATTGATAGATACTTGGATTGTTTCCAGATTTTGGTTATTGTAATGTCACAGTGAACATTGGGGTACAAATATCTGTTTGAATCCCTGTTTTTAATTCCTTTGGGGATATACTTCGGAGTGGAATTGCTGGGTCATGTGGTAATTCTATTTTAAGTTTTGGGGGGAACCACCAAACTGTTTTCCGCAGCAGCTCTGAATGTATGAGGCTTTCAGTTTCTTCACATTCTCAGTTTTGTTTCCTTTTTTTTTTTTTTAATTATAGCTAACTTACTAGGTGTGAAATGATACCACATGTTGGTTTGAATTTACATTTCCCTATTGTAATTCCCTAAGACTAATGCTCTTAAGCATCTTTTCATGGGCTTCTTGGCTATTTGTCTATTTTTTAAAAGAAACATCTATTTAAGTTCTTTGCCTGTTGTTACACTAGATTGTCTTTTGTTGTCAGGTTTTATCCTTTGTATTTTCTGTGCATTAAACCCTTATTACATAAATGATTCACAAATATTTTCTCCCATTATGTGTGTGTTTTTCTTTACTTTGATCATCATGCCCTATAATGCATAGCTGCCTTGAAATTTGGAGTCCAGGTTATCTATTCTTCTATTGCTCCTGCTGTTAGTGTGCTAAGAATCTGTTGTCAAATCCAACGTTATAAAAATGTCCCCTATCTTTTCTGCTGAGAGTTTTATAGTTTGAGCTCTATTTTTAGGTTGTTGATTCACTTGGGTTTATTTTTGCACATGGTGTGGTGAAGGGGTCTGACTCTATTCTGCTGCATGTGGAAATGCAGTACCCTAGCGCCATTTGTTAAAGACACCATTCATTTACCACTGCATGGAGTTGGCACCTTGTCAAAAATCACCTGGCCGTAGATGTACAAGTTTATTTCTTGACTGCCAGTTCTGTCCCATTGGTCCTACGTGTCTTTCCTTTTGCCTGTGCCACACTGTTTTGATTACTGTCACTTTGTCATAAATTTCAAAACTTATGTTTTGAGTGTTAGTCTTCTGACTACTGTAGTTTTCAAGACTCTTTTGACTATTCCGGGCTCCTTGGCATTCCATATGAATTTCAGGATTGGCTTTTCCATTTTTCCACAAGAAGTTGTTGGAATTTTTATAAGGGTTGAGTTGGATCTGTAGGTCACTTTAGTTAGTGTTGACATCTTAACAGCATTAAATCTTCCAACTCATGAACATGCTGTGGCTTTTCATGTTTCTGTCTATCTAGTTGACTTTATTTTTTTAGAGCAGCTGTAAGTTCACAGCGACATTGAGCAGAAGTTAAAGAACTTTCCCATATGTTCCCTGCCTTGGCATCTGTGTATTTTTTTAATGGAATTTAAATTACTCTTTCATTTCTTTCAGCAATGTTTTATGGTTTCATGTGTAAGTCTTTAACCTTCTTGGTTAAATTTGTTAGTAGGGGTTTTGTTTTTTTAGATGCCGTTGTAAATGGAATTGCTTTCCTAATTTCTTTAATTGTTCATTACTGTCCTGTGAAAACACAACTGATTTTTACATATTGATCTTGTAACCTGGAACTTTGCTGAATTCATTTATTAGCTCTAGTAGCTTTCTTGTAAATTCCTTGAGGTTTTTGGTATATAGAATGTCATCTGTGAACAGATAGTTTTACTTCCTCCTTTTCAATTTGATGCCTTTTATTTATTTTTCTTGTCTAATTACTATGTCACGAAATCCCAGAACAATGCTGAATAGTAGTGGTGAAAGTAGGCATCCTTACCTTCTTCCTCATCTTAAGCGGGGAAAGCTTTTAGTCTTTATCCATTAAGTATGATGTTAGCTGTTTTTTCTTTTTTCTTTTTTTTTTTTGTAAATGTCCTGTTTCATGTTGAGGAAGATTTCTTCTGTTGCTAGTTGTCTGTTTGTATCATGAAATGGTGTTAAATTTTGTCAAATGCATCAATTGACAAGTTCATATGGGTCTTTTACTCCCTTTGTTCTCCTAATGTGGTATGTTATATTGTTGGACCATAGTGCAGAACTCTTGAAACATAGTAACTTTGCATTCCTGGGAGAGTCCAACTTGGCTATAGTATATCATCATTTTCATATGCCATTGGATGTTTTGCTATTATTTTGTTGAGGAATTGCTACATGAATTTTTATTCATTGCCAGACTAGCATTCAGGAGTTTCTTGGATGCCTCATTTGCAAAGGCATTTCTGTCAAAGAAATGATAGAACGTCTGAGTCTTACCTATCTGAATGAATCAAATAAATTTTTTACTTAAATTTTTATAACTGGCCTGTACATTTAAGGAATACAAAAACAGCAGTGCTTGGGTGGCTCAGTTGGCTAAGCATTGGACTCTTGATTTTGGTTTAGGTCATGATCTCATAACCTGTGAGTTAGAACCCCATGTCGGGCTCCATGTTGACAGTATGGAGCCTGCTTGGGATTCTCATTCATTCTCTCTCTCTCTCTCTCTCTCTCTCTCTCTCTCTCTCTCTCCCTCTCCCTCTCCCTCTCCCTCTCCCTCTCCCTCTCCCTCTCCCCCCCCCCCCCACCCTTTCCCCTTCGTGCTCCCTCTCTCTCTGTCTCTCTCTCTCTCTCTGTTTCTCCCTGTCTTTGTCTCTCTCAAAAATAAAAAAAATAAACTTAAAAAAAGGAATAAGAAAAAAATTTCATCTATAAGGTTAGAAATACTTGTGGAATGTCTATTAGGTGACAGGTGATAAGCTAAATGTTTTATATGTTACTTCATTCAAAAGGTAACAGCTGTCAGTATTCCCATTTTGTAAGTAAGGACATGGAAACTTGGAGCTAGCAAATAGTAAAGCAAGGGCTTTTAGCCCTTGTTAGCCTTTGTTTTTTGTCCTTAAGCCTTGACTCCTGATGCTACATTATTATGTCTGACTTGAGATGGGAGTCTATTGACAACACTGCAAAGAAAGAATAAGGGTGCCTATAACTAAAGAGTTACCTATATGATGGGTTTATTTTCATATCCTTATTTTCCCTAGTTCAGGACAATTTGAATAAAGTAAAACCACCGTATAACAGAAATTCCAACAACTAGAGTAATTAGAGTGCTACATTCTAATGCTATAGATGAGTGGATGAATTGATGGAAAAAAACAATAAAGGAAATCCAAGAATGGTATGAACAAAATCATTGTAAATCTAAATGCACATGAATCAGTCTTCATCATTTCCAGACATTTAGGTGTTTTAGAGGACAGCAAGATTTCTCAGTAAAACAACGTGATTTTTCTATGTAAATGTTGTGGCATAACAGGTGTGTTGGCTAGTGATAAGATAATCTGCCAAGCAACAAATAAATAATTGCACATGAATCCCAGGAAGATGTTAGCCCTGGGGTATATTTGAATGTGATTTTTAAAATGGCATTCAATTTTTTTTCTGAGCCTCACAAATAGCTGCATATACCTCTATCTTGAATGGTGAGGTTGATCCTAGTTTTCACGACTATATTTTATTTTTAATGTTTTAAAATGTTGTTGTGAAATATATCATGAGTTCACCTCCCTCCCCCCAACCCCAGCAGCCCTTTTACCTGGATAATGTTAAAAAACTGTTTGGTCATGTGTCTGTTAGGAAGTTTTGCCAGGTTTTTCAAGCCTTGGTTAGGTACTCCTAAGTCCTTCCATAGCGCCTGTTCCTGTTGGTGGCACTATTAGCAATTTTTTGTTGATTTGTCGTCTCGTCAAGGCTTTAAGTTCATTCAGGGCAGAGATTGAGTTTTGTTTAACAGCATAACTGGGCATCTTCTTCAATGGCTGGCACTTACGAAACGCTTAATATTTCTTTTAAAAAAAAGTAAATAAATTATCTGTGTTACTCGCATGTCAAACAACTGTTGCGGTACAGTCTACCCCACCTCTAACAGTTGATATTCTTTTTTTATTATTTATTATTATTTTAATATGAAATTTATTGTCAAATTGGTTTCCATACAGCAGCCAGTGCTTATCCCTAAATGTCCATCAACTGATGAATGGATAAAGAAATTGTGGTTTATATACACAATGGAATACTACTTGGCAAGGAGAAAGAATAAAATACGGCCTTTTGTAGCAACGTGGATGGAACTGGAGAGTGTGATGCTAAGTGAAAGAAGTCATACAGAGAAAGACAGTTACCATATGTTTTCACTCTTATGTGGATCCTGAGAAACTTAACAGAAGACCATGGAGGGGGGAGGGGAAGGAAAAAAACAATTCTTTTTTGGAAAAAAAAAAATAATGTTTATTTATTTTTTTCAAGAGAGAGAGAGACAGAGACAGCAATCCAGGGAGAGGCAGAGAGAAATCCCAAGCAGGCTTTGTGCTGTCAGCGCACAGTGCAATGCAGGGCTCATACCCATGAACTGTGAGATCATGACCTGACCAAAGTCCAGAGTTGGATGCTTACCCATCTAGGCACCCCTAATAGTTGTTCCTCTTAACTTTCTCAAGTTATTGTTCTACGGCAAACTTTGCTACCCTGCCAATGGGTAAATAACTCTCAGGGGGATAAAGGTGCTTCCTTTATATACCTGGGTACATTATATTTTCAAGGAAATAATAACGCGTGCCTAGTTTTTCCATGTCACTGAAAGGCCAGTAGGGTGTGGGGCAGTGGGACTGTGACCTCTGCCACCACACTGATCATCATGGTCTTTTTCGCCGCCTTTTTCACATTCTCCCCAGTAGATTCTGAGGTAATACACCTGGTTGTATCCACATGAAGGATACCTGTCTCTCGGCAGGTAGATTTGTAACTTGAAGAGCAAGGCACCGGACATAATTCTTTGCTCACTATAGTAGTGAAATTATGATTACTAAACATCGTCAAAGTGAGTCACCTGCATAAAAGTATTTTCTTATTGCACCATTTTTATAAAACTGCCCTACTGCATGGGGCACTGGTGCCTTGGAAGTGCTGAGTTACAGGGCTACTGAGGCAGCACTCTTTGAGAGGTGATTTTGGATAAAGTATCTTAAATCTCTAAAAAAAAAAAAAACCTGATTTTTATTTTTAAATAAATTGATGTCCAAGGTAAAAGATGCACTTCATATCTGATACCCTTTTTCTTCCCTTTGCCTATACCACTTCTTCTCTGATCACATGTAGGTTTCAGATGATATCTTACTTCCTAAAAAGAAACAGATCAGGCAAGTATATAAATCAAGATATCAAGTAATAAATAGGTAAAGTCCCATTTGAGTGTTAAAATAATGCATGAGCGGGGCCAGTTGGGGCCTGAATTTGTGTCGGTTGGTGGAAAATAGTTTACGTTAGTTGATTAAACTTCGTAAAAAGGAATGCCTTTTACGTGGGTAACGTCACAGTTAACAGACATACTGGGAAGAAAATAGATGAGATACATGAGGTGAAAAATTAGGCAAGAATTAAAAAAAAATCTATTGGTAGTATTTCATGTTGATTTATTGAGAGAGAGAGAGGGAGAGAGAGAGAGGAAGGGAGAATCCCAAGCAGAATGTCGATGCGGGACTCAAAGTCACGAACCGTGATATCATGATCTGAGCCAAAACCAAGAATGAGATGCTTAACCGATGGAGCCACCCAGGGACTCCCCAGAATTTATTATTTTTAATTGTAAAATGGGTTAGTGCCATTCAGGAGTGATAATTCAAAAGATCCATACCAGTGGATTGGCCTTGCCACTGACTCAGCAGAATGTAGGCCATTGCTGGAGCAGCTTCCTAGAGGGCCATGAAGGTGCTGAACTAGTTGAGCACAGGGATGAAGTTATTTAAAAACTAGCATGCATATAGGGCAGTATTTTAATAAGTTGTTGTGTCTTTTTACTCTCCTTTGGTGTTCTCCGATGATGCTAACGCTACCTGACTACTAAAGTTATCTTTGGAAAGGAGGAAAAGGAAGGCTTGTTTGAAATTTATTCTCTGCAGTTGGGAGACATGATGGCATCAGGTTTTAATAAATGAAACATTTCAGTAAATAAGTTTTTCCTACGTGGCTAGGAAAGTTAGCTCTATTGGATGTTATGTGTATGAAGCCTCAATTTCCCCAGTGCACAGTAACTGTCTTTTCTAGTAGGAGAATTGTGGCTTTGCATACAAAAGACACTGACATGCAGCTCTTACATGGTCACTTTCCGTCTGCTTCTTGCAACTCCATCCTGGCCTCCAAACCCTGCTGGATTTGGTTTGTGGCCAGCTGCTGATAACCTAGAATAAATCACCATGAATCCCTCCGAGGGAACTAGAGAAAAATGGGAAAAGCAATAAGATGCCAAAGGAACATTTTAAGGATTAAGAAAGGGCCAATGTTTAATGCAGTTCAAGATATCAGGGAAGAGCGAGATTGGTGTCAATGCCACTGGAAGGTGAGCGTGCCCTGGAGTCAGAGACATGGGCAGTTGATTTCTCAGTGATGCCCCAATGCACAGTGCAGTGTGACATGCGATGCTTCTGAAGAGGGTAGATGAGAGCAGAAGAGAACATTAGTATAGCGTATGTTTTCTTAGATTTGATTCCATATCATTTCCTAGATATTTAATAGCACCTGGAAGTAGGCAGAAATATTGGAAATCAGAATAAAGTGAAGGAAAAAGAAAAGAAAGTGGCCGGACATTTGATGGAAATTCATTGGCTGGAATGAAGATGAGAGCCAAAAGAAAAATCAAGACATGAAGATTTTGAGAAACGATCAGAGAAATTAAAATACACAAGTAGAGCAAAGGTCATCAAGTGAGTTTGTTATAATCCAAGATAGGGAGGATCTGGGGAAAGAAAGAATATTGATGGTTTTGGTCACTTAAAAAAAATCTTAGGAGAACTTGATTAAAAAATACAGTCCTCTCAGATGTGGCTGAATTGTGAGTTACTGAATATGACTACCATGTGTCAATTCTATACGTAAGTGGAAATAGAAGGCACCATTTTACGTGGGATTCGGGATTTGTGAAATCTTCATTAGCAAGGCAAGTTTATCTTTGTATCCTACAGCTAATGAGATAACACATATGTTCAATGTAACTAATAAACTTCCATGTTTTAACCCTTAAAAAAAGGACGGGTAGGGATGAGTAAACATGTTATTTAATTCAATAGTGCTGGGAGGTTGGAGTTGGAGGTCTGAGCACAGGGATTTAGAATTGCTGCCGGAAATTTTCATGCCCTGGTTACCACATTCATCATGAGATACAGGAATGTTTTCGTATGTCCTTTAATGTCATGAGGAGTCAATAGAATACTCCCGAGTAAGAGATGATTTGATGTTATATCCTCAGTCTTTGAGCTGGCTTCACATGACATTTATGCTGTTAGAAATGAGGAAGGTAGCATTGCAGCAGGTGGTGATTTGAAATTGGAGAGTCAGGAAACCAGATTAGATTAATCTAAAATTCTATACTCAGAGATTACAAGGTCATTAGTATGAATATAGATATGTACTGGAAGAATTGTGCTTTTGTGTATCTTTGTGGAAGCAAATGGAGAGAAGAAGGAAGTATTGAGAGAGTTACTCAAAAAATACTAAAATCATCCATGATAAGGATTGGACACTCAAGGGCTATGTGGTATTCAGATTGTATAGATTCCAATGGGGAGAACAGGCATAAAACAGGGAAAGGAAATCTCTAAATCTTGCGTAATGAGATAATGGGAGAGAAAGCCCCTCCCATGGTATAATTTGCTGTCTTTGATTCAAAACGAATGTTGCCATGATTTCATATTTTTGCAGTATAACTTGAAGAAAATTGTTAATGTAATTTCAGTTTTATCTTTTAAACATTGAATAGTTTGGGAGGTTATGCTCAGTAATGCTTTTATGTTGCCTAATTGGTAACTTGTTAACATTTTTATTTAATATCAGTGGAGGAAAAATTAAAATTAAATGGCTGCTATAAAATAGGATTAGTGATTCAAGTGGCCATCCTGAAAAGCCTCCTGTCTGGGTTTCTACCTATCTGTCTACAGGCCTCCTCCTCACCCATATGCTCCTTCTACTCGCTGTTAGCCAGTAAGTACTGTGTGTAAATGGCAAACAACCAACCTTCTAGAGACTTTTCTATCCAAAGTCACTACTTCTCACCTCTTTGATATATATGCAGACAAACTGTACAATGCTCTTCCTTGTCTCTGTTTCTTTGTTATTCTACTCTGGCTCCCTATGTTTGTTTTTTCTCCCATGAGTGTAACACATTATTTAACTGTAGGAACTTCCTTTTGAAATTGTCCTCCCTGCCTCCCACACCTCATATGGGGATGTACGCCGAGTATTGAGTAGGTAATCAATAAATGATTGATGAATAAAAACTGATTGAATGGATAAATCACTTGGACCCTTTTCAGAAGATGGCAATTGTGTGGGTGCGGTTTAGATTTCAAATTTACCAACTGAAAGTGTTAGAACTTTAGTTTTTAAAAATACATACTAAGATTTTCCTGGTTGTCTTTTCATGGTAGCAAATATGTGAGTAGTTTGAAATTTTCAACACTTTTCTCTAGGGTACCTCTCTGCTGCCTTTGTTTTTCCATGCTGTTTCTTGAGTTAGATCAGATTAGGCAATATCTTCTACCATAATTTATGTTCTAGGTAAACTGCATCATTGGACTTTCCCTAGAAAACACTTTTTTTTTTCTTTTTTTTTTTTTTCAACATTTATTTATTTTTGGGACAGAGAGAGACAGAGCATGAACGGGGGAGGGGCAGAGAGAGAGGGAGACACAGAATCGGAAACAGGCTCCAGGCTCTGAGCCATCAGCCCAGAGCCCGACGCGGGGCTCGAACTCACGGACCGCGAGATCGTGACCTGGCTGAAGTCGGACGCTTAACCGACTGCGCCACCCAGGCGCCCTAGAAAACACTTTTAAAGACGCTCACAAATAAAACAAACGAAGCAGTAAGATGCACAGACGTATGGTTGTATTACTGGATAATAATTACCTTCAGTTACCAGTATAATTTTAATATTCTAATCATTTAATTTTCTTGCCCTTGAATTTAACTGTATTAAGGATGTAATCGTCTTGAATGTATGTTCTTTTTTACTCTAGGTTTCAAACTCTTTATACTCAGTTTGTTTTTATCCAGTTGGGGATTTGGTACTGCCCGATGGACATGTATCATTTCTCCTCCACTTTCACACCAACTTGCAAGCTGGCTCAAGCCTTCCCATCATTAGAGCAACCTCTCTTTATCTCATGTCCCCGTGTAGCTATTTTTTCTTTCCTTCATAGCTAATTTCTCAAAACAACAATAAATGCTAAAAATTTCCACTTTTCTATAGAAAGCTGACCCTTAGTTCCTGCTGTCTCCCATCCTCTACCTTCAGGGAAATTCTTCTGGCAGTGACCACTTAATTGTCAACATCCAGTGGTCTCTTTTATTCCTCATCTTTTGATTTTGTGGGCAAGTCCCTTCTTTCAGAAAATAGCTCTTCCTTTGACTTCAGTAACACCTTTCTTTGGGTATCCTTCTACACCTTCCTTTAAGTAGCCTTTGGGCTCCGCTTTTGCCCTCTGTATTATTTTGTCATCTGATGAATTTAGGAGATTAACTCCTTGTGATTTTTTTCCTGTCTCCTGTTAGGCCAGCTCATCTAAGCTCTGGACTTAAATCAAAGTCCACCTTCTGTCCACCTGCTCTTTTCCATGACTTCTGCCTCTCCAAGTTCAGGCCCACATGATCTCCTGGCCAGAACCTCCATAGTGTTCTTATCATTGCAATCTCCCGCACTCCCCTGGTAATCCTATAATTGTACTTTTCACTGACTCCAGAGGAATCTTCCTAATGTGTACCAAAATCATGTGTCTCCATTTTGTGTGCATATAATTGTCTGCATATAATGGCTGAGTTCCTTGGTTGAATTCTAAGGAATTCCATGGCCTGAGCCATGCTGAACGCTCCCCATAGTTTGTGTCCTTCCACCTTCACGCCATATTTACGCGTTCCTTAAGTGGACCTACTGCTTTATGACTTCTTATTTTCCTCATGATGCTCTTTGCATTTCATTATGTCTACCCTCTTATGGCCCTCACATCTCATTTTAAATGACTTGTCTGAAGGACTACTTATCCAGTGAAGCCTTCCTTGATGTGTTCTGAGAGACAATTGGCCACTATCTGCCTTGTAGGTTCAGTATCCTGAACTGAACCTCCTCTCTCAAAGCTTATGCTCTGGTCAGGAACACTGTCAAACAAACAGTTTGAAGCTAGTGTGCCTGATGAGCTAATTGGGAAGAAAAGGGTGCCACAGCATGTTAGAAGCATGTTTAACTTCAACTTCCAGAGGAAGTGACTTTTGAGGGGAGATTTCAGGGATGAGTAGGTCTTCCTAGGAAAGGAGTGAGAGATGAAGGAGAATGTTTCCAGTCATGAGAGGCCTCAGAACATGGAGTGAGAGGACATGACCAGTCTTCCCAAACTGAAGTGGAATGCAGGGTGTATGATGGAGGAGAGAACAGGAGCTCGTTAACACAAGGCCTTAAAAACATGTTAATGAATTTGGAACTTATGCTAACGGCAGTGGGAAACGTGTAAGTTTGAGTAGAGGATTGACCTGAGCAGAACAGTGGAAAGTTCTCTTGGATTGTAGGTAGTCAAGAAAAGCTTGGAAAGGAGATGGTGAAAGGGCGCCACAAAGAAAGGAGTTAGGAAGTTATCGCAATAGTTCAGGAAAGATGATGGTGGCTTAGAGTAGGTTGGTAGCACACATGGATAGAAATAGATTGTAGAAATTCTTAGGGGTAAGAGAATTTGCAGTTGACTGGATAGCTGAGGAAGTTAGAGTATGGAGAAATACAGGATGCTGCCCAGTGTTTGGATATAGACAATGGGTGGTGCCATTTAATAAGAATATACATCACTGGGGAGAGTCAAGCTGTCATGGGAAGATGAAGATTGTGGTTTTGTGTTTAAGGTTCCTGTGTGACATGAAAATAGGCTAGTAAGTAGCCATGAAACCTGTAAGACCATCTCACCTGTAACTTTCTTTTACTGGACTGTAATATTCTTTAATGTGTCTTAGTCATCCTTCATGCTCTGTGACTGTTACACAGTTGGTTTTCAAGAACTATTTGGATGACTAAACAAACCAGTGAATGAAATGGAAATACACCCTAGGTGGATCTTCCCAATCTACTCTTCTCCACAAAGGGGCTGTATTCAGAACTTGTAGCCCATCAAGATGATCCTGTTAGCCTTTTCAGAATTCCTTTTGTGAGTACTTCCAGTATTAAAGAACTGGAAACAAAAGCACATTTTAAAATACCAGAGATAAATATAAGAACCATTTCCCTCCTCAGTGTTTCAAAACACATCTTTTCTGGTCTCACGTTAGTACTGTTATCTGCTATTTTCTCCTGAGATTCAGGTTGTTTGTGACTTGAATGAAGGTCTGACATGGATACTCAGGTACGATTTTGTGTTATCCATGTTAATATTCAGGTAATGAAAAATGACTGTAGTTTTAAAGTCTAAGTAGTTGTGATTCCTGCAAGGTACATTTACCCACATGAGGAAATGAATCATGCTTTTCAAAGTGGATCCAGTTGGGTGTCCTTTTCCCCCTATATTTATATTCAGTTTGGAATTAATCTGGCATTATACCTAGATACTATAAAGGAAAAGTGGTAAGGATTTTTGTGCAAAATAATGGTGCCCAAAAGATAACAAATACATTTTAGAATGAATGGGGAGTTTCTTGGGAAATCATAGACACACACACACACACACACA
The DNA here is from genome assembly GCF_007474595.2 of Lynx canadensis. NCBI lineage: Eukaryota > Metazoa > Chordata > Mammalia > Carnivora > Felidae > Lynx > Lynx canadensis. The sequence goes on from NC_044308.2 coordinate 82,608,282, forward strand.
CACACACACACTCCTCTCCTATAAGGGTCATGTTGGACTGTGCTATAATGCTGGCCAAGGAAAATCTTTGGAAGAGAGCCACTGGGGAACAGCAGATGTTCTTTTTGGTTCTGTTGGCAGTGAGGGGCACTGCGAGTCAAGGTTAAGGCTTGGGAGCTAAATAATAGAACTGAACTAGGGTTTTTTCCTTCCAGCAAGCAATCCCCAAGGTCATGGACTCTGTCTTCAAAAATTCTAGAGATCTGAAGTGATTAAGAATTGAACTTTCTTATGTTTATCATACACCACTAGGGAAGAAATCAAGTGAATCTGAGCTCTGATGAGGAATGCTTGGGTCTCAGTTAAGGTAGCTGCAATCAGAATATAATTCAAGATGCTGGGATAGGAGATCACTGATTTCTGTAAAAAGACAAGTAGAGACCAAAAAAAAAAAAAAAGTCACTCTTGATCTTCATTTTAACTTTGCTTTGCAAATTAAGCCACTAAAAAAGCCTCCTTGATTGAGGTGAACCATGCATACTCTTAAGTTACATTTTGCTTAACTCTCTCTCTCTCTCTCTCTCTCTCTCTATCTCTCTGGTATAAGTACACTCTGGTTGTGCCTGCACACTTGGAGATGTTTGGCTGAAAATACTGAAATAATTTTGTAAGATGTTATCTTCCAGCATTGAAGGATTTTGATGATTTTATTGTAGGGATGCCCTGGTCTCCAGCAATGAAATAATAGAATTTAAGTGTTTTTGTTTTTTTTTTAATGTGAAACTTTTTTGCATACACACCTTTAGTTAGCATCTGTATGCTCATGACTCCCAAAGTATTTCATCCTCTCACTAGATTGCCTCTCTGAGCTTCAGTCTGAATATCAAAGTGCATATGTGACATTAGGATGACTCCAATGTCATGGTGATAGCTTAAATTCTTCAGGTCTCCAACTGAACTCATGCTTTGGCTGTCAAGTCTGATCTCGTTCCAGTGTTTCCGGTCTCAGTGCATAGTGTCACCACCTATTGAGTTACACAATCAGAAACCTCGGATAAGAATGTATCCTTGCAACTGGCCTCTCTTTCATCTCTTACCCAATGCATCCACTCCTGTTGAGATTTTTGTTTTTGTTTTCGTTTTTTTTTTTTCCTTTAATGTAAGCAAAATCTGTCTACCTCTCTGCAATTCTCTTGAGATCACTCTGGTCCAGTGGTTCTCAACTAAGGTCAATTTCGTCCCCAGGTGGACACTTAGCAATGTCTGGAAACATTTTCATTGCTATATCTTGGGGATTGCTATGGGTGTCCAGTGGGTAGAAAGCAGGAATCTGCTAAAAATCCTACAATGCACAGGAAAGCCTCATGACAAAGAATTACCCAGGCCCAAATGTCAGTGACGCTGAGGTTGAGGCCTCAGCCAGCATCTTTTCATTTTTGGATTATCAAAGTAGCATTTGAACTGGCCTTCTTCAGTCTCATCCTAGAACAGTTGCATCCTAGAACAGTGCAAATCCAGGTCTAGTACCCTTCCTGGCTTCTCACTACTGGGAAGGTAAAGATGACACTTTCTCAGGATGCTCTGGAAGGCCCTGCATAGTCCTTCCTGTGTCCACTTCTCCAGCCTCCATTCCCATTGCTCCCAGCTTGCTCTCTCTCCTCTAGCTGTATTTTCTTCTTTCTCATCTTGGCACTGCTTTGCCCTTCTCGCCTAAGGCATTCATACACATTCCCTTGGAACGTTATTCTCCCCACCTTTGGTCTTAATTCCTCTTACTCATGCTTCAATTTGTAACTCCAACATCACTGTACTTGAGTAGCACTTTTGAACCCTACTCTAGATTCATCTTAGGATACAGATTCTCAGTGGCATGGACTTTTTATTTTTTGAACCACTTAAACTTGTTTCCTTTAAAAAAAAACAAACAAACAGGTGTACCTAATGGAATAATAGCTAATATTTGTTAAACACTTACGCTACCTCCCCTACTAGGTTCTCTGTCCGCATTTTTCTTTAATCATCACCACAAATACGTGTGATGGATGTTATTGTACATTATAACTTAGTAGAGGCTAAAATACATACTCCCCGACATCTCTGAAATTAGGATGTATCTTATTATCGGTGTCATCTTAAATTTGGCATTAATCCCATTTTGCAAATGACAAAGCCGAGGCACAGGGAGGTTAGGTCACTTGGCCAAGACGACGTAACTAACAAGCGGTGGCATCAGGATTCCAATCCAGGCAGTCGTAGGACCATATCAGCTTCAGTTCAGTGCTTTCTTGCATTACGATGTTGCCATGAGGATTATCGAGATAATACATGTCAAGCATTTAGCTCACTGACGTTTAGTAAGCACTGAGTAAAGATTAGTTATGATGATTATTTATTATTCCTCTTATTGTATAATTATTTCATGCTATCTCTCCCATAGAAAGAAAGATTTCAGAAGGGCAGGGCCTCTGTCTCATCTGCCACTCACTGTATCTGTTTTTCTTAGCGCTGAGCCACGTAATAAGTGTGTTTTGAATGACTAAATGAATGCTTGAATGAAAAGAGGACCATTAAAGAGAATTGGAATTCTATCATTTGATGACACAAATGTTCATCTTGAGTGATTGGTTTGTGCCTCTCTTATGGTACTTACCCCATTCTGTGTTGTAACATTTATTTGTGTAATGGTCTTTTATCTCCTCACCAGATTATAAACTCTCTGTACATGTGGCATTGCATCCCCAGTACCTACCACAGTTTTATTGTAGAGAAGACACTCAGCACATACGTTGGACTGATTGACTCTTGTGTTGCCCTAATGGCTCCGGTTCAGGACACGGTAATGTTTTGGAGGATGCTTATCTCTGGGGATTTTTTTTTTTTTAACAACATAATAAAACTTCTTGCCATTGCTATCAAATCCAAATTGTCTTCAGGAGGATATCAACCAAATATTCCTGCATATCTTTATAGACTTACTGTCATTTATGATGGAAATAGTCATGATATTCGATTGAAAAGTAGAGATGGAGATAGGTATTTGGGGGGTAAGTTTCCTTTTCTGGCTTAATCTGTGCTTAAGTAAGAATTAGCAATAATTTTTCAGAGAGGGTATCAGAGGAACAGTTCCTCAAATAGCCTTTATTTGCTGGCCTTAAAAATTAAAGAATGAGAAAACAGGTTTTTAAGCAGTGGAGGTTGTTTATCTGAATTACTCACTGTGTTGTAGAATAATGAATTTATTGCCTTTCCAATTGGCTACATTTATTGGAAGGCTAAAGAGTGAATCTTTTGATGCCAAGGAGAATGTTAGGTCGGGGGCCTAAACAATTTACCTGGCTTCTTCCTTTTGGATCTAGTTTCATGTTTTTGGCAGCTGAATGCAAGGGATATTGCGTTCTGCCCTGTCGATGCCAAAAGTTCACAGAAGAGAGCATTTTTGGCAGGTTGTTCTTGTTTTAAGGACAAAGGTGTTTGAATTTCACACTTTAATTTTCAGGGACTTGTTCGTACACTATAGGTGAGAGGTTCATAAAATCATGTATTGTATACTAAGCACTTGGGGAGATAGCACATGTTTCACCTTGATTGGCTGCTCGGAAATTTCTACGGTCGCCTTTGTTTCCTGGACTATACGCTAAGCAAGGCCCAAGAGGGAGCATTGAGTGGAATGGAAATTAGTTATTGTTGTGTAGCTTCAGAATTTAAATACCTTACACAAAAGGGAGGATATTTGACTAAGTGCAATGACTTTTTTTGACCACTAACATAACTACTTACCTCAGAAAATTGTACCTACAGGTTGATACCTGTAAGCCAAAAAGCAAACGAGGGTCTCTGGGTTCCAAGCCCGCAGTTGCTACATATATTTTTACTTAGATTAAGTGTTAATTACTTACTTTGTAGAAAAGCAACTTACTTGGTAGAAAAGAAACAGCAGGGTCTGTAATATATGGTCATTTTTATGCATTTTGAACTATGTCATAGCTTTGCAGCATTCCTATAAATTACCTTGTAGATACAAATATTTGGAGGAGTGTTTCAATTATACATAATTGCAAAAGTGTGAGAACTAATGTGTGGACTTCTGTTACAATACAAAGCAAAAGACATTACAAACACAGCTTGTTTTTATTATCTATGTGTACATGTGGATTCATGAACCTGTATTATTTTCATCACTGCCCAATAACTAAACCAAAGGATTTTATCACAAATGGAGATGAGGGATTTGCTTTCCTTTAGCCAATGGTTCATATGACTCTAGAATAATTTTTTAACGTGCGTATTTTCTAACCCTGATAAACTTGCACAAATACACCAAGAACATGTGTAGAAATGCTTATTTCAGTATCGTTTTAATGTCCAAGATTTGGAAATGACTTCTGTAGATAACTAGATCAATTACTATATCCATCCAGTGAAATGCTGAATAGAGTTTAAACAGATTGGGGTAGATTCATGTGTGCTGAAGTTCAAGACATAGATTTGCAAGTACAGAACAATATCAAGAAGATGATTTAATTCATGTAAATAAGGTGAAGTTGCCACTTCCATGCTTTTAAGTGTATATTTCCCTTTTAGAAAAATACACAAAAAACAACTCCTGATGATTGCTTTTGACGACAGAAAGACTTAGAGGCTGGGGAGCTTTGACATTTGCCTCTATATTCCTCTATACCTTTAACATTTAAAAAATTATAAAATAGTTGTGTTTTAATGTAGAAGTGAAATTCACTTCTGAATTGAATGCTTAACTCTTGCTGGTTGTTTCGCATATTGGATGCTGTTAGATTAACAAGGGAGTGGAAAGAAGACAATGTGAAGGAAATAGAGTGTATATTTTAATTTTGCTGTCACAGAAGGAAATGACATAGAGTCCACATGCCTTCCTCAATACCAGATTACACACGTGTAGGGCTATGTGAATGTCCTGCATGTGGAATGCTGCAGCCCGTGAACTTAGTCTAAGGATGTTGTTGTGGTGCACCCCACCCCCCAAACTGGCATTTGTGAGACATTTCTTCAGAGCTCATTATTATAGAGCCTTTTCTTAGTCTGAAGAGGGGTGCTCTGTTGACAGGGCCAAATTATAGCTTGGATAATTACTTTTGTTCACATCCCTCTCCTCTCTTTCTAATAGATAGCAATGCTATTTTTGTTATGATAATAATGGATACTTAGGGTTTTTCCCTCCAAATTCTTTGTTGTCTTTCTATAATTCACATAATGTATTCAGAATATTGGTGAGTCTTTGATCTTTTCATTTTGTAAATGGTCAAAATGAAATGTAGTGAAAGCAACGGACTCTTTTCAGAGACAATGGCTGAATTAAGACACACAAAGAATAACTGATAAACTCTCAAATATGTGCTTTGTACTATATCAGAAGATAGTTGCTGCTTTTAACCCAAAAATGAGATCTGAGAAACCACTTTGAAAAAAAGGCATTTATCAGTAGATACCATAGCATATTTTTGGATAGAAGAAAATACTGGGCAGAAATGTTAATTTAAAGCCATATATCATATGCTTTTGCACGTTGTAATCAAACAAATGTTAAGTCTTACAGATTTGTTGAGGAAGAATTAGCCGTTTTTATTATATAATTAAAGGTAGGGGCAACATGGATAATTGTTATTATGTGACAGGATAGGATAACAATAAATAGAAAGATGGTCTCAGTGCTTATGGGGTAATCCTCTATGTGACGTCACAGGCCATGCCTACAATGCACTTGGAAAACCACTTTCACTTATATGGGTCTTGGGGTCAACCCTAGATGTGTGGCAAAAAATAGCCGGATCATGTTTTAATCTGAAAGATTTCAGAATGCCAATCAAACCTTTGGCTTGCTCTAGTTTTCAGAAATACTATGTGAAATGTGGATCATAAAGCAGAATTTGGCTCTAAAACACTGAATTAAAATTATTCTTAGGAAGGCTTCAATTAACTCCACAGCAAAACTACCACTATTCTCAATTTGGTAGCTAGAGATGCTTATGAGAGTGGCAGATGGCCACACAAAGCAACCATGTTATTTTATTTCCAAATTTATGTAAACTGCACTCATAAATTTTTAAAAATAAGACTTCTCAAATTTACCACAACAATCCTAGGTCCCAGAATCAAATTCTGGGATCTTAAAAAGTTCTCTGGGGGCGCCTGGGTGGCGCAGTCGGTTAAGCGTCCGACTTCAGCCAGGTCACGATCTCGCGGTCCGTGAGTTCGAGCCCCGCGTCAGGCTCTGGGCTGATGGCTCGGAGCCTGGAGCCTGTTTCCGATTCTGTGTCTCCCTCTCTCTCTGCCCCTCCCCCGTTCATGCTCTGTCTCTCTCTGTCCCAAAAATAAATTAAAAAAATGTTGAAAAAAAAAATTAAAAAAAAAAAAAGTTCTCTGAATTTGCTGATGAGGTAAACTCATCATGGTTAAAAAAAAAAAAAAAAAAAAAAAAAAACCAAAAACAAAAGTAACTCCTGATTTGGAAAGGTTAGAATTTCTATATCCTTTCTGCCCAGTCAGCTCATCAGGTGTTGACCATGGTGGTTGAACATGAGCACTTTGTAGATTAATTTGGGATTGAACCCTGGCTCTGGGAGTAACTAGCAGGGAGACTTGACAAAAAGAGTATGGCCAGTTTAACCTCCCTGTCCTCATCTGTAAATAATAGTCACATGGTGGTTTAAGAAATCAGGGAGGGGCTCCTGGGTGGCTCAGTGGGTTGTGTCTAACTTCGGCTCAGGTCATGATCTCATGGTTTGTGAGTTTGAGCCCTGAATCGGGTTCTGTGCTGACAGTTCAGAGCCTGGAGCCTGCTTCAGATTCTGTGTCTCCTCCTCTCTCTGCCCCTCCCCCACTTGTGCTGTCTGTGTCTCTCTGTCTCTCTCTCTCTCTCTCTCTAAAAAATAAATAAAATTAAAAAAAAAATCAGGGTAAGAAACCATATAAAGCAGTTAATTAGCACAGCACTAAGAACATCGTAAGTACTTAATTATTAGCCATTTTTATCTAAATTTTATTTTTAAAAATAACACTAGCCAGTGGGGAATAGGAGTGTACTGCAATTTCTTTAAGTTTTTAAATATTTTTAAAAGAGTTCACATAGTGTAATGATTAGGAAGCATTCACTTGAACTAAGTAGCCTGTAGGTGTGAGCATGAGTTTAAATATTTAAATATGGTGCAGGGGCTCCTGGGTGGCTCACTCAGTTGAGTGTCCAACTCTTGATTTTGGCTCAGGTCATGATCCCAGAGTCATGAGATCCAGCCCTGTGTTGGGCTCTGCACTGAGCGTGGAGCCTGCTTAAGATTCTCTCTCCCTCTGTCCTTCTCCCCCACTCATGCTCTCTCTAAAATAAATAAAAAATAAAAAGTCTAGGTGGGGCAACCTGGGTACTGACACCAGAATGAATGCTGGCAGGTGCATCTTGCCAGTATTTGCCGACTACACACCATTGGGGCCTTTGGAAGCCCTTCTTGCAGGTGATTCCTGCATTGTTATTACATGACTGATTAGAAAATACAACATCTTACATAGTTTCATTTTAGTCAATCCTGACTAAAGCAAAATATTTTTGTTTAACCCCCTTGGTGAAATTCTTGGACTGCAAAGAATTTTAGAACAGATGGGGGGCCTTATATATCTTGCAAATTAGAAAACCGAGGCCTTAGGAAGAGAAAGCACATGTTTAAGGTCCTGTGTGCTGCCCTTTGTCTTCTATGCTGCTTTCTAGGAATCCTTATGTTCCAATGTATTGAAGAGAATGGATCTTTTCTTGGTTATTCGCATTTTTGCCAAGACTCAGTTCATTCTTTTTTTTTTTTTTGCTCTGAACCAAGTCATTCATTATAGAATGGAGATATGGACAGTGGACGGAATGGAGGTTAACTTTACAAAACATCCCAGACGTTGTAGTTGGTGGGAAAAGAAAAAAAAAATGTTGCCATTTGCTGTTTTTGGTGACTTCTGTTTTCTTCACCTGAGAAGTCAAGAGTACAAAAATCATTCTGACTAATTAAAAGTTTGAACTAGGCTGTAAGTACTTGAGTTTTATCTTGACAAAGTAGTAGTAATTTCTCTGTTCACAGTCATCGTACTCTTGAGACTCAGACCATTCTATCAGGAGCAGAGCATCACCTCAGTTGAAATCTTAACTAAATCCCATTTGCTACTTACTGGTAGAAGTTCTTTTTAAGTAGCATCCTCTTATGTCTACATTTTAACTTCACAGGTTGACTGTTCACAGGGAAGGGAGCAGATGACCATCTCCCAGGCCTAAAGTCTTAAAACACGTGTTTTAAGTCTGGCCACGTTGTTAACTGTCTTTCCACGTGTTAGAGTCTTCTCCTTTGCCACCTCTTTGATAATTTTATAAAATTATCACTTGGTTTTCGCCCTCCATGTTTTTTATTCAATTTAAAATTCATCTGGAAATTTTTAATATTGACTCATTTGAAGTATCTCAGTTTTTCTAAGAATTAGCTTTTTTGTTTTTCTTACCATAGAACGTTTGAGATGTAGTATATGCCCAAGCAATTGTGAGAAGTAAACAGTATTATCAAGGATGCTTTCTGAATATCCACTCTAGGAAATTGCAGCTGCTAGGGTAGGCAACATTGTAGTGATCATCTTGGCAAGAGGTATGTTCTCACCGTATCACTAAAAAAGGCCCAGAGGGGTAGCAACAAAACAAATACCTATAGTTTTTGCAAAATAATTTAGCTCTAAAGCTGTAAGCCTGGATGATGGAGATAAGGTTCTGCATCCTAGATGGTGACATAGTGAGTAGAAGGGATTACAACCCAGGCATTTTATAATGAGAGCCAAAAAGTCCTTAATAACAAGGTGTTACTTCTTCTAAGACTTGACTGCAACCTCTGCTCTTTTAACCTTTTGCTAGCTACAGCAAAGTTGCTAGAACATATCTCTTGACATAAAGAGGGTTTTCAAATTTGTTTTCAAATATTAGTGTTTTAAAATCATGAACTTCAATCTCTTTGTGCTACAGTAAGAAAAATGATCAGCGCAGGCTTTTGCTTCGTTTAGCTATGGGGAGTAGATGCAAGAATCGGAGCTTTATACTTACTTGGTCGTCATCATGTCTTTTTTTTTTGTTTCATTTCTTTTGATACCACATCTATTTCTTATCTCTTCATTTTGTAGTAATAGAAGAAGCCTTAACAGTTGCAAGATTACATATTTATATCAGGGTTCAGACTGTGAATTCATTCTTTCCTAGGGAAGCAGAAAGATCATGTAAAAATGGTGACCACATGTTGACAGAATGCATGATTTAACAAAACCAAAGGCAATCATTTCAAAGAAAAATGTTTTATTTTCTGCCAGCAGAGTATAATGGAGAGAAATTGGCTGGTATTATTTTAAAAAATTGCCCAAATCACTGTAGTTAGTGTAAAATTGTCTCTGGAACTATTTCCTGTAAGTTAACCAGACATATGATTGTATCCTTTCTATTTTGAATACTGAAGCTCACATTTCAACTGTCTTGTATGGAGCCTATCAGGTATAATAGCTCTTTGTAAAGGTGCTTCTTTCTTTCTTTTAGTCTATCCCATCTAAGCTTACACCTTCATTCACCCCAAACTAAGAATACTTACAGCTTGGGGTTTCTGGAACTTTGAGTTAAATATTATTCACTCACAAATCAAGACCATAAGCTATTCAAAATATGCTTCTCCCACCTACAAAAGTTCAAGTTAAATTAATGTAAACACTGTTGATGTTATTAAAAATTCTCTACACATTTCAGTTGAAAGGATATTTAATTTTTATTTAACATGTGGTTTATAGGGTTTGCTGTTTTTTTTTTTCCTTAGTACTTAAAGTAATTTCAGACATTACACACTGGGGTCTGCTTATATTCTTTGAGGATACAGTAAGTATTATTAACAACAAATCAGATTTATGTGTCAATGAAATAATAATGCAGTCTGATATGATTCCAATAGTCACAGACCTCTGAGCAAGTCAAAAAGGCATGGGCCACATGGTAGAATGTTGCTGGTATCACCACGTTGACCAGTGTTGTTTTCATTGCCTTACTTAGATGTTAGAGGTGATATGTGATTGCTTTCAGGTTAGTTGCAGATCAAACCATATCATGAAATCTAAGCCTATGTTTTGGAAGAATTGTAGAGTTAGGTATGGAAACAGACTGAAAGCTATATAAATATTACCCACTTTTTATAATACTGGCCCAATTACACTTGTACCCCAATGTTTATAGCAGCACTCTCAACAATAGCCAAATTATGGAAAGAGCCTAAATGTCAATCAACTGATGAATGGATAAAGAAATTGTGGTTTATATACACAATGGAGTACTACGTGGCAATGAGAAAGAATGAAATATGGCCCTTTGTAGCAACATGGATGGAACTGGAGAGTGTGATGCTAAGTGAAATAAGCCATACAGAGAAAGACAGATACCATATGGTTTCACTCTTATGTGGATCCTGAGAAACTTAACAGGAACCCATGGGGAAGGGGAAGAAAAAAAAAAAAAAAAGAGGTTAGAGTGGGAGAGAGCCAAAGCCTAAGAGACTCTTAAAAACTGAGAACAAACTGAGGGTAGATGGGGGGTGGGAGGGGTGGGGGGGGAGGTGAGGGGTATTGAGGAGGGCACCTTTTGGAATGAGCACTGGGTGTTGTATGGAAACCAATTTGACAATAAACTTCATATATTGAAAAAAAAATAATACTGGCCCCATTAACTCCACTCACCATGGAGACAGATAGGAGTATTGCATTTGTGCCTATCCAATGCCAAAAATACTGGTGCTCACAGATTATTGATTGATTTGGATTTAGCTGGATGCTAGATAGCAATCAACATGTGTTTGTTGATTGCTTGATCCAGATGTTTGACATTCTGTAGGAATGTTCCAGGGCCTTATACTATACACAGAGGATAAACAGGCATACTTTTAAAATGTAAGCTTTGCCATAGTTTGAACATCTCCCATCCACCAGTGGAAAAAGGATTTATGTTTATTTATTTATTTATTTATTTTAAACGTTTATTTATTTTTGGGACAGAGAGAGACAGAGCATGAACGGGGGAGGGTCACAGAGAGAGGGAGACACAGAATCTGAAACAGGCTCCAGGCTCTGAGCAGTCAGCACAGAGCCCGACGCGGGGCTCGAACTCACGGACCGCGAGATAGTGACCTGGCTGAAGTCGGACGCCTAACCGACTGCACCACCCAGGCGCCCCAAAGGATTTATGTTTAAAATGGAGGTATAACTCTTAACATAAACCATAGTCTTCTCTACTTGTTCAACTGATATTCATTATTACCCATTACTCAAGGGTAGTTGTTCTGGGCTCTGCTTTGTCAGTTCTGAGAAGACCCAAAGTTTCTTTTGGGATGGTGGAGATAGGAGTATTTCATTGTTGTTAATCAGAAATTTTAGTTAGGACAGTTTTCATATATTATCTATAAGTTTAATAACCATGCGATTTCACTGAATCCTATGTGTAAGTCAGGGTTGCATATTTCTTTATTGAAGACTCTGTGATTATATTACACACTAAGAGCTGAACAGTCAGAGGTGGAGGAGGCTGGGAGAGGGCATACCACTTTAAAACTGTAAGGAAAATGGGCAGTAACTTCAATGTGCTTTAGACATATCCTCTAGTAGTGCATTGATATTATGTGACAAATGCACAAATGAAAATAGAATCTTGAAGAGTAAAGATATCCTAGAGAACAGTCTCTTTGTTTTTCAAGTGGCAAAACACAGAGCCAAGGAAATTAAATGTCTTGTCTAAAATCATACAGTTAATGGTGGCAGCGGTTGGCCCAGCACCCAGGTCTTACTACTTACAGATCAGTTTTTGATTGTAATGAGTAACTGATTTTCTCATATATTTTCTTCCATTGAATAGCTTCCTTATGTGGACCACCTGTACCTCCCCAATTAACTCTACTTATTTTCCAGATGATCTGTCTTCAAATTGCTTTAGTCCAGACTTGCTTACAAATCCCTTTTATAAAAACCCTGGTTCCGTCTAGGACCTCCCACTGATAGCATGAACTGCTAGGATTGACCTGTCTTTGATGGCTCATGTAGCCTCCTCCCACCTAGGAATGCAAGTATCCTGAGCACAGAAAGGAAGGAAACTTTACTTCCCAACAGGAACTCCCTCTTTCTTGGGAGTAGCAGGATTTCCTTGGCGCTGACATTTCCATATGACGTCCACCTCACTTAAAGATCTGTTAAATTGATGCTTTGGAAGTGCATAGATGGTGGATCTTCAGGAGAAATAAGTCTCTCACCCAAGCTTATGATGTCCAAATGAGACATAATACCTGTTGAGCTCACATTGAAAGTGGAGCGCATTGATAGGGAGTGAAGAGGCATTCTTTTCCTTACGCCTGCTTTTTATACACAAATTGTCCAGAAGTTTACATCAGTTTGTTTGTAACGTACACTATAAAAGACCTAAACTTGATTTTATGTGTTAAGATCTAAATCCACATTTAGCACATAGTAGCGTGTAAATGAATACATAAAGAGATCTTGATGAAATGAGTCAAATTTTCTCTCGTTTTCTTGCCATATCTCTCACAGTTTGTATAGAATTTTGTAAAATCAGGACTCGTCCTTGTGCAGTTGAAGAATTTGGGATTATTTTCTCTGTAGGCATTGGCTTGATTTTTTTTTTCCTCTCTTGTCATCATGGTCCAAATACAGGTATTGATAACCATGCATCATGACTGATTAAAAAAAAAAAAAAAGTTCCAAAAAGGCTTCTAAATGAAAGCTGTAATTTTGTATTGGATTTCTACTGACATGAGCAAATCACTTGCTCTTTGCCCTTATGGATTTTATAATGTCATCAGAGTCTATCAATAAAATTATAGCCTACAGTTGAGCATACACTATTCCTTACTGTATTGCATATACAGGGTGTGGGGAGGGGGATGTGCACAAACTGTAGCATGTCTTCCCTGAGATGCACTTTAGCAAGCTGCGTGTGTGTGTGTGTGTGTTTGCTTTTTCAGTTGAGATCTACTGTACAATCAGTCCTGGAAGATGCATTTGAAAAACGGTACCTGACTTTTACATAGGAATGTTCTCTTGCTTCCACCTGCTGTGAGTGAAATTGACTGGAATGTGCCATTCTGATCAATTTCACAAAGCAGCAGACTCTACATATAGCCATGATGGCTGTCCCTTACACCTGAGCTGTCAGCCCTTCCCCAAGAGGGAAAAGAATACTGCCAGAGACGAGGAGCATATAGCCAGAAGGAAGTGAGAAGGCCCCAGAAGCTCCAGTAAGAAAAGCAGCTGCACAAAAACTTAAACACACTTTAAAAATAAATAAGAAGGCAAACAACAACAACAACAAACAACCCAACAACTAACCCTAAACTCATACCCAGAAGCAGAGGAGATTAAGCTATAGGAAAACAGTGGTTCCAAACCTTGTTGAATTTCAGAAGTCCTCCCTAGATGGCTGTCTTACTCGGTCATTCTAAAATTTATAGGGATTTAATATCTCATGTTAATTGGTAGGTACCATGCCAGGTTAAATCCTTTTTCTGTGATCTCTTATATCTTCTCTTTGGAGCCTTGCCTCTGTCCACTTTTTTTCTATTTCTGGTTACATATAAACACACATATCTAGCAAATATCTAGCAATAACTATGTTAAGATCTAGAATTTCCCCTTAAAAACGTTTCCCTTATTTCTACCTGATTTGTAGGAAGGATTTATTGTGATTTTTGGTATTATGAATGAGACTATGCATGATTAACAAAGGAGGCTAGACAGGCTCTTGACTTCTCTGTCCCCTTCTTGACTCAGGTGCTCACTATAGCACCACTTCCAGCATGTAGAAAGGAGATGAGACTGTGTTTTGAGAATTAAATATTTTTGACAGGGAACAGTTTATTAGTATCAACGTTTGGTGAGGAGGGGGGGTATCTGTGTTTCTTCCATCTTTCCCTTCTTTCTTTACTGTGATACCATTCTGAGCACTGATTAACTGTGCAAATGTAATTTCAATAGTGCTACTACTGGATGTGTTGTTTACTCATTTTAATCATCACTTTTAAGGACATTGAGATCATCAGCATAATCATCTTTCAACAAATACGTTTTGAGGACATACATAGCAGGACACTGTCTCTCAACATTATTACTGTGCTAATAACAACAAAGCCTTATTTAGCATGTACTTTTAAGAAATCATTAACATAACTAATTTTTCAGGGACTGCACTCTGAAGACTCATTGTGAAAAGGGCTATTTTAATTTTTAAAGAAGATCTTTTATATATGATGCTACTACAGTGAGCTGAAACTGTAGCTTAAATGTCAGAAATGGATATATACACACATATACCTTATCAGTATTTTTAATTTTCTGAGCTGCTTTTAATAATAGGTTAAACCCTATGGAATAGTCTATTCTAATTTTATCTAGTTTTTCCTGATTATTTTTATGAAATTTATATAATAGAAAAAGAAAAAGCAGAAATCCAACCCCTCACAGTCACTTTAATAATTATAGTTTCTTCCAATTTAACTTGCCTCACTTCTTTCCATTTTATGCCTCTTCGTAATTTCTTCAATGTCATCTGACTGCTACACATCTTCATATCTCACACCTTATGTACCCTGTAATTAAGTCATACTCTCAGGGAAGGTTATTAATGGCATTAAACCACAGGTTGCTAACTGCCACAGGCCAAAGGAGACCCATAGGAGCCTGCAAAGAGTTCCATTTTTTAAATGAGATGCTAATATTTTCAGAAAACAGAAGGTTTTACTTTAAAAAAATCTAGATATCTGACTTCTGTTAAAAAGGAAGACCTGGCAACTTTAGGTTCCTATTGCCATCTAGTAACAAATATTTCTTTGTTTGTTTCCCTGAATAATGAGTGACCCCTGTTGGCTGGGTAAGTGATCTCCAGTTTGCCATAGTCCCCACTACTCCTTGTTAACGTGTTCAACAATGAGGTCCGGTTGCCATTATCAGGTTTGCATTACTCTCGTTTATTTAGTCCTCTTTATCCGCTTGTATAATTTTGTTGGGTCCTGCAGGTATTTGAGTTTGTGACCCTAATGTAAATTTATTTATGCGAGACTAAAAATGCATAAAACCAAAACAACTTCCTACTCTTTCTGTATATGTGAATTTTATTACATGCAATATGGTGAAATCAAATGAGCAAAATTGTATAGAAGAAAATGAGGGGCCAAAGATGAATGGAAACAAAACAGAATTTAAAGGATCATGAGGGCACATTTAGTGAAACATCAACTTTATCTAATGCTAGTAATACTCAAATACCACCTCTAAGAATTTTGGAAGTGGTGAGTAATTAGAGAAGTCAAAACTAAAGGCAGCCACATATATAATTTAATCCCCTAACAACATTGGTACCTTTATGTGAGTGTGTGTGTGCATGTACACATGCGTGTGTACATGCACATATATGTATTTGAAAAGTGAGTCAGGTCCACAACCGTGGGAATGTGACAAAGTTGCTCCATTACTCTAGGTATTTTATTGAGCTCCACACTATCTTTGTAAATACGCTGCTGGGAAACACTGCTGTTTTCAGAAGTGAAACTGAAGACTAAGGGACTTTTGTTGGCAACTCAGAAGGAGACCTTGAGGGAAAACTCTTTAAGATGAATATCTCAGCACCCACTCAAAAAAAAAAATGAGGTACAGAGAGAACAGAGAGGGTAAATTTAAAAATGGGCTCCTTAAAAGTGCTGGCAGGTGGGTGAAAGGAAATGGAATATCCATTTTGGTCAAAGACTGTATTAGGCTGAAAGGTCAGGGAGGAAGTGCTCAACCACGTGTTACACATTTGGTGTTTTTTTGTTTTTTTTTTTTAATTTTTTTTTTCCAACGTTTATTTATTTATTTTTTGGGACAGAGAGAGACAGAGCATGAATGGGGGAGGGGCAGAGAGAGAGGGAGACACAGAATCGGAAACAGGCTCCAGGCTCTGAGCCATCAGCCCAGAGCCCGACGCGGGGCTCGAACCCACGGACCGCGAGATCGTGACGTGGCTGAAGTCGGACGCTTAACCGACTGCGCCACCCAGGCGCCCCCATTTGGTGTTTTTAAACCAATTTTTTGGTGGCTTACAGATTCAGATACTGGGGTTATTTTTGGATGCTTTATGGTAGGGCCGCTTGAGAACATCACTGACTTTCATTGCCCCATTTCAATTAGCCAGTCTCTTTTATGTCACCTTACAAGTGACCCTATGCTTTCCTATATCTGAGAACTTTCTATCATAGTTTGGATTCATTTTACTATTAAAGTTGTGTTAATTATCTGTTAAATAAGGAAATTCAGTGCTGGCTTTCAATTAATGAGGTAACTGGGTCTTTTTTGTTTCATATGTACTTACATCATGATCGAGCCTTTTGTTTTCCCTGAACAGCTTGCAAACTCATGAAATGTGCCTAATTACTTTATTCTTATTTTATATATTTTAAACATTTCATACATTGATACGTTACCTATCTTTATCATCCATTATGTAACTAGGTTGGGCTTAGAATGACTTACTTATAGTTCTTCAAAGTCAGATTTTTAAGAGAGGGAGTAAATACCTATCAAGGTTTTTCAGAAGAATGTAGGATCCATGGAGGACTTGGTTTCCGGCTGAGTAATGGAAGCCTGGAAATAAACAGATATTTCCTATGTTGTTCCACTTAATAAAGTACCTTCATTGAAGTATCATGACTTCTGAAATTGAATCTTACAGGTAGGCATCTGGGTTGCTGCATATATATACTCCAGTACCATGGAACCACTTACCCCCAAGGGCCCAGACCTATTAACAGGTGTGAAGTTCGGCAGTCAATGAAAAGGCAGTGAATGACCCTAGTTACAATAGTTTGTTCAGTCTTGTAGAGTGTAGAGATCTTAAGATATCATCGACTGTGGCGGCTTCTTACCCAAGACTTGAGTTAGGATGTGAGAATGGGCTTCATGAAGCCCACATATTTTGTGTGTCTGTTTTCTCTTGGTTAAGAACCTATCATTGCCATCGCTACGTGATAGCACAATGCATCTCCAGCCAAACAGCTGACACAGCGTACACTGAGGAACAGCATTGCTTTTGAATTTAGGGGAGCCTGGGCTGCGTGGCTAGTTGACTCAGTCATTTGGTGGTGGAGACCCATGAGGGATAACTCAGGAAGGGATGAAGACCTCCCCCAGCTTTGCCGATTCCATGCAAACATTTCCTCTTCGAGGAATGATCCAGCCAAGCTTTTCCTCCAAATATTTACACCCTTCTGATGCAAGAAGTGATGACAGGCTGGCATTTGATAACAAACCCTTTCAGGTAAACCTTTTATTAAATGAAACATGCCTTTGAGTATCAAGACGTTTCTGAGGCTCAACTTGGACTCCAAAAAATTATATTTATGTTGTTTTTTTTCCTTTTTTTAAATAGGAAATTTATTGTCAAATTGGTTTCCATACAGCACCCATTGCTCATCCCAACAGGTGCCCTCCTCAATACCCATCACCTACTTTGCCCTCCCTCCCACCCACCATCAACCCTCAGTTTATTTTCAGTTTTTAAGAGTCTCTCACAGTTTGCCTCCTTCCCTCTCTGTAACTTTTTTTCCCCTTCCCCTCCCCCACGGTCTTCTGTTAAGTTTCTCAGGATCCACATATGAGTGAAAACATATGGTATCTGTCTTTCTCTGTGTGACTTATTTCACTTAGCATAACACTCTCCAGTTCCATCCATGTTGCTACAAAAGGCCATATTTCATGCTTTCTCATTGCCAAGAAGTATTCCATTGTCTATATAAACCACAACTTTATCCATTCATCAATAGATAGACATTCAGGTTCTTTCCTTAATTTGGCTATTGTTGAAAGTGCTGCTATAAACATGGGGGTACAAGTGCCCCTATGCATCAGCACTTCTGTATCCCTTGGTAAATTCCTAGCAGTGCTATTGCTGGGTCATAGGGTAGATCTATTTTTAATTTTTTGAGGAACCTCCACACTGTTTTCCAGAGTGGCTGCACCAGTTGGTATTCCCACCGACAGTGCAAGAGGGTTCCCGTTTCTCCACATTCTCTCCAGCATCTATAGTCTCCTGATTTGTTCATTTTAGCCACTCTGGCTGGCGTGAGGTGATATGTCAGTGTGGTTTTGATTTGTATTTCCTTCATGAGGAGTGACATTGAGCATCTTTTCATGTGCCTGTTGGCCATCTGAGTGTCTTCTTTAGAGAAGTGCCTATTTATGTCTTCTGCCCATTTCTTCACTGGATTATTTGTTTTTTTTTGGTGTGGAGTTTGGTGTAGATTTTGGATACTAGCCCTTTGTCCAATATGTCATTTGCAAATATCTTTTCCCAGTCTGTCGGTTGTCTTTTAATTTGTTGATTGTTTCCTTTGCAGTGCAGAAGCTTTTTATCTTCACGAGGTCCCAATAGTTCATTTTTGTTTTTAATTCCCTTGCCTTTGGAGATGTGTCAAGTAAGAAATTGCTGTGGCTGAGGTCAGAGAGGTTTTTTCCTGCTTTTCCTGCTTTCTCCTCTAGGGTTTTGATGTTTTCCTGTCTCATATTCAGGTCCTTCATCCATTTTGATTTTATTTTTGTGAATGGTATAAGAAAGTAGTCTAGTTTCATTCTTGTGCATGTTGCTGTCCACTTCTCCCAACACCATTTGTTAAAGAGCCTGTCTTTTTTCCACTGGATATTCTTTCCTGCTTTGTCAAAGTTTATTTGGCCCTACATTTGTGGGTTCAATTCTGGAGTCTCTGTTCTATTCCATTGGTCTATGTGTCTGTTTTTGTGCCAATACCATGCTGTCTTGATGATTACAGCTTTGTAGTAGAGGCTAAAGTCTGGGATTGTGATGCCTCCCGCTTTTGTTTTCTTCTTCAATATTGCTTTGGCTATTTGGGGTCTTCTGTGGTTCCATACAAATTTTAGGATTGCTTGTTCTAGCTTCGAGAAGAATGCTGGTGCAATTTTGATTGGGATTGCATTGAATGTGTAGATTGCTTTGGGCAATATTGACATTTTAACAATATTTATTCTTCTAATCCATGAGCACAGAATGTTTTTCCATTTCTTTGTATCTTCTTCAATTTCCTTCACAAGCTTTCTATAGTTTTAAGCATATAGATCTTTTACATCTTTGGTTAGGTTTATTCCTAGGTATTTGATGATTCTTGGTGCAATTGTGAATGGGATCAGTTTCTTTATTTGTCTTTCTGTTGCTTCATTATTAGTGTATAAGAATGCAACTGATTTCTGTACATTGATTTTGTATCCTGCGACTTTGCTGGATTCATGTATCAGTTCTAGCAGACTTTTGGTGGTGTCTGTCGGGCTTTCCATGTATAGTATCATGTCATCTGCAAAAAGTGAAAGCTTGACTTCATCTTTGCCAATTTTGATGCCTTTGATTTCCTTTGGTTGTCTGATTGCTGATGCTAGAACTTCCAACACTATGTTAAACAACAGTGGTGAGAGTGGACATCCCTGTCGTGTTTCTGATCTCAGGGGGAAAGCTCTCAGTTTTTCCCCATTGAGGATGATATTAGCTGTGGGCTTTTTTTTCATATGTTGCTTTTTTTCAAAACATAAATTTTACATTAAAATACATGTTATTGAAGACACTTAAAAAATTAGAGTTCTCTCCACCCCCTCCATAAGGAATTTCTACCATGTAGAAATAATACTACCATGAAATAACTTCTACCATGTAGAAATACCACAGAAATAATTTCTACCATGTAGAAATACTTTGGTAGACGTGGATATATTTTATCTATATATCGACCTATATATCGACCTATATATTGATAGAGATACATAGCTGTGGTGATTTGATCCCACTATACTTGGTGCCTTTTATTGCTTAATATATTGTAAAAAAAATTTCCAAGCCATTGAAGATTTTTTTTTCAACATCTGTGTTCAAGATCATGAATATTCCATAGTTTTTTTCTGAAGTTTATTTATCAAAGAGGCAGTGAATATTCTCTTAGCAGTTTATTTGTTCACATCTTTAGCTTTGGCTAAAAAAAGACAAATTTCTAATCCTTTGGATATGTATTTGCCAAAGTGTTCTCTAGAAATTGGAACAATTCACATCCCTGGCAACCATATGCTGTGCTTTTGGGAATCTTGATGGAAGATTAAATAAAAATAATGTCTTAAACCGATAGGTAGGGGATAGAGTATATAGTCTTTTTAAGACCTGTTCTCTCAGTTGTAGTGTGCAAAGAAAGGGTGACCATTTTACTTAATTATCTCTATTTCACAAAGGAGTGCAGGCAGTTACAGTGTAATGGTGTGTTCATTGATGTCCAGTAAAAGCATGTGCTGTTTTCAGTGTTCACATGACCATAACTTTCATTTTTCATACTTCAAGATCTTCAAACTTGTCAAAGCATGCTTTCTCCTTTCCAAGTTTCTCTTCTCAAGCTTGATAGTTTTCAAAAGCTTTCTCCCACTTAGTTGTGCTTTCAAAAGTGTTTGAAATCACACTTAAAGAAAATTAAAGGAAAAAGTGAATTTTCCCTCTAGAAAAGGTCATTTGAATTTGAATTCCAAAGCAATTTAGTTTGGGATGTATAGCAATTAACAGCAAATCTATCTACTTCAAATTGCAGTGTTTATAAGCTTGAAAGACAGGGCTTTTTTTTGGACATTTCATTAAGAAATTAATGTTTTCATAACAACTATGGGATTTATATAGGTGTTTATAAATTAGGTAAAACTTTATCAGCGACCTAATTGTCATATAAATGATAGGAAGAGGGAGAATCCTGAGGACTTTATTCCTATAGAAGCGGTGTAATACACTGGTGAGAGGAACATACTTGAGTCATGTTGCCGAGGTTCAAATTCCAGCTGCAACCCTCACTGGCTTTGGGCAAGTTACTTTCCTTCTCAGTGCTTTGATCTTTTATTTGTGAGGTGGAGGCAGTAAATATTCCAGGGTGGCCCGCTGTCCTGGTTTGCCCAGCATTGTCCTGCTGTAGCACCAAAAGTCCAAGATCTGCGGACAGCCATCCCTAAGACAAAAATTCTCCTGGTTTTGGTGGGGGGGGGGGGGGGGAGGGTGTGGCAAGTTTGAGAGAAAGTAAAAAACCCATACGGTGGCCCCCCAAAGAGGGGCTGAAAGCAGCCCTGTTTTTAGCTTCAAAAGTGTCCAAAGATTATCTGTCTTCCACAGTTGCTGTTAACCATTTTTCCCTTGTTGCTGATACTGGCAACCATGAGTTAAATGAGATAATATTTCAAACGTTTAGATTGTGATTGAAATAGAGTAAGCATTCAAAGAAGTCCACTTTTATTATTACGTTAAATATTGTGCTGTTCTTTGGTGGTACTGAATAATCTTAAAAAGAAGAAACGTCATGTGTACTTTCCTGCTATTGATACAATGAAAATCAGTACTGTAGTTCCTTGGAGTGGTAGCAATTCCAGCAATTGCCCTTTCCATGGTCAGTAAAATGTCCTGCTGTCACAGGGTGCCCGCCGTTCCCTCCCACTTTGCCTTTCAGCAGAGATGCTCTGACCCTTTCAAATATTGAGCAGTACGCTCTCCTCTCAATGTGTGCTCACGACTCCTGTTACTGTTAATGGAAGTTACACATGTGTGCTCACCAGGATGAGAAAGCCTTTATCCCATGTTGGGCAAAGACCCGTGATGCTGAATCTCTTTCTAAACTTCAGACCTGAAGGGAACAGTGCAGGGAATTGCTGCTTTCTCACTATATTAGCTTCTTCAATTTCCTTTTAATTGGAGCCTGCAATCCAGATTCTTGTAACTTCAGGAGGATGAACAATACAAATTAAGATCTGGATGCTTTCCAGGAAGGGCTCAGCTCAAAGAACACTTTTTTTTTTTCTTTTTAGCACAGTTGTGGCTATTCACAAATCGCATGCAGTTGCCTAATGAGTCCATATTTGCTTCTGAGGTTTCACATTTGCAAACTACACTGCTGAGAAAGTAAGTGAAGTGTTCACCCACCTCTGGTGTGAGCTGACCGATTTAATGTACAGGACAGATAAATACTAGAATAGTCAAAATTCTAAACCGGCAGCACAGAGCCTTCAAATACGATATCTTACCCTTGTTCAGGACATTCATTTCTCCCCAAGAATTCTTTTTAATGTATAAGACTTCAATTTATGTTTAAGAACTAGTAAACTATAGCAGTTTGACAGCCATTCACACTTAATTCTGTGCATTAAACCAACAGCATTCTTTTCCACAAACATCCATTGTTAGGACAATGCTCTCAGACAGAATTTATGAGAAATGGAATTATGTTACCAAGGAGATAGCATTTACTATAATGAAGAGTAGATCCTAGAAAATGGCCCCTTTTACAGCAGCTCAGAGCAGAGCCACAAAAGCAATTGATTGGTCTTGGCATTTAGTCTTATATCAGCTGTGTCATCCATAGCTTCAGGAGTGAGAACACTAATCTAAAGTGACATTTCTGTTCTGGCGGGCTTTTCTGCCCTGATGAAAGCAATTACTTCATTCCTAAATGATAATTTGCAGGAGTTTCAACCACTTTAATTGATAATTTTTTTTTGTTCTGAGTTCAATTGTGAAGTGATTAGCTGATTTGGTAAATAGAAATTTAAGGTGTGAAATATACAAGTTGCTCCAAGGTAAAGTGCTCTTTATTGGGTGGAGAGAAATTACTTGATAAAGCTGCAGTTTTTCCATTATTATGGAACTGCCAGTTGTACAGCTTAAAGTTCTGGGGGAAAATGAAGAACAAAACACTTTGATTCATGAGGTTTTTGGCAGACACCAAAGCATACAATGAATAGTTTGGTCTTGCTGTGGTTCATTCAAGGATTATTTGAATCAAGGTGAACATTGGTTGAAAAGGATTGTGCAGACCTCTCAGCTTTCTTTATTGCTATTCTAATGACTCATTCTGGAATTAAATCCTCTTATTTAAAGTGTTAAGAATAAAAACGCTCATTGGCTAAAACCAATTAATTTAATTATTAAGTTCAAACATACACAAGGCATTTTCTGAAGATGAGGGAAGGCATTCAGTTGAATGGCTCTAATTACTCTTTTGATCTATTTTATTACAAGTCAAAAATAGGTCATGATTATTCAATGAGAATATATCTTAGTGAAAAATTTTAAGGATGCATCTTAACTTTGATACTTTATCAAATGTTAGCAGTTGCCGATGTTTTTGACACCTTTTTAAAGCAGTCAATTTCATATTTCTTACATGGGGAAAAATAATGGTCATTTCACATGTTAAATGAGAAAAATAAAGCAAGAATGAAGGTCAAACTGATTTAGCACATCAAACAGTCTTTGTCAGCCAAGCTTAATATATCCTGAGTTTGTGGAACAAATGAAATTTTGCTGCTATGTTACACTTTGCTTCCAAACAACCATTACAACTGGTTTTATATATTGTGTGAGCATCAGACCATCAAACAGTGCATCTTTACTGACGTGTTGCTGCAGCAATGATCTACAGCAGCAATCTGCCATTTATATAAGGGCAAAATGTGCATCTATATTTAGTTGTGAAATTGGCCTATTATACTCTTGATGTTTACAGAGGCTAACATAAATTAATGATGACAGCTATGAGCAGTGCATTAGTTAAGCAGCAGAGTTCTTACCTTGAACTTGAAGGTTCCAGTTTTAACTTCCAGCATGCACTATACTGTTTTCTTCACACGTTAAAGGAAGGTTTTTGAAATTGTTACCTTTTCTTGGAGAACATTAAAAGACTCCAATTTGTGAGCTATGTAGTGCATAATCCTACTAGATAATAGTTGTTTATGCATTTCTCAATTATATTGCCTTGTAAGAAAGCCAATATTTACAATCATGTGGAAAAATACTGAAAGATTTTTTTTTTCTTTGCAGTAGGTTGATTTGATTGACTTTGAACTCTATGTGATGCCAATGTGTGTTGGGCTGTTTTATTGAAAGTAATGAAAGAAGGGCAAGCAGTGTTTATAGAATCTTTACTTTTTCCCTGGGAATCCTCCTCATTCTGCTCATGTCAGGCCAGGAGTAGGTATTGGAGTCACTATAGATTTCACTGTTAACTATGACCAGAGATCTGACAAGTATGCAGGTGTTCAAAGGTTCATGAGTTAAAATGTTGAAACCTTTGATGAATTTTTGATGGCTGCATTTTTAATACAGGTCGACCTTCTTCTTTTGAGGCTGCATGCCAGATTAATTGATAAATAGTAGAAGTCTGGAGTGCTGGGTTCTCCTAAGCAAAACAAGTAGGAAAATCCATAAAAACCTGCCTTTCTGCCTTCTTTTAGAAGTACTTTTTAAAAAGGCAAAATTTAAAGTGGTTCTAACTCTATCCTTTCGCCTACTGTTAGAAGACCAAAATCTGCTGTGTTGTCTTATAGAGACTGGTCATTGTATTCAAAAAGCTTACATGAAGGTGTTAAAATTGAAGCCTAGAGAAGATTTTCATGTAGAGATCATGTGAATCTATTGATAATGTTCATATCAGGAACTGTTCCACAAATACAATTATAAATTATATAAAAAGAAATGATAAAAATCTGGCTATGAAGAATAGGAGAGGAAGAAACATTTGATTAAGTTGACTTACTTTTGTTGTTCCTCTGTGACAATTATTATTTTTGCTCCTTGTTATCCTCTGTAGATCTCCAGCTATATTATTTCCATAATCATCATAACTATTTCTGTGAAGTAGGAAATCAAAGTAATCAATTTTGCAAAGCTAAATTTGATAAGCCACAAAGGATAACTTACCTCTTTTAATTTAATGAGTCATCAAGTCCAAAGTTATCTGTTTTTTTTTTTTTCCACCATGGACAAGTGGCCCAATAAATAATTGACATCTTTATCCAGTTCCGTGGCAGCTTTAGAGAGATTGCAAATACTGAGTCAATTTCATAATACTGGCTTTGTTGTAGTGGCAGTGCTTGTTCTTTAACTTTTTACTTTTTTTTTTTTCAGTTGTTGTCTTTTGCTTGTTGTGTCTCCAGCAGAATTTGGTGATTTGGCCTTGCCCCCAGTATGGAAGCTAAAGCAGCAAATGCTGCTGGCACTTTGACATTTCCCCCAACTCACCCAGGCAATCTGGGTGAGCTCTCCATGGTCCTGGATTTGGGGTTTTGTTTGACATCAAGGAGAGCTTTTTAGATTTGTGAGATTTTGAAAGCGATTTTGAAAGATCGCCTTTCTCCCAGAGTGCTCATAAAATTGTTTTGACTAATAAGGATCATTGAAATTTTGAAGTTTTTTTACTGAAGTTCTCAGAATTCTCCTGAGTAATTCATTCTCTTAACTGTTTGGATTTTTTTTTTTTTTTTATAAGCATAGTTGCTTGTCTTGCAATTGAATGCCATTTTTTCTAGTTTAGTGAACTAAAAAAATGCTCACTTACTTCTTCTAGTAAAAAAATCATTGATTTGTGAACCTTGAATCATTCATCAATGAAATACATATTTTACTTGAAAACTCATTAAATAAACCTGTGGTATACAGCTGATAGGCTATAGGTATAAGGAAGACTATAGTGAAAAAGCAATATCTTTGCAATAAAGGAGTTATATTTTGCTTTAAGTATACGATGTGATATATCATAACCAGTGAGTAGAAATCATACTGATGACACAGTGTGTACATTGTAAATGAGTGTTGTGGACCTCAAAACATAGAACAATCAGTGTGAAGCAAGTTTAGGTTTTATTTTAATATATCTTATATAGTATTACTGTGTGTCAGGTACTATTTAAGTATTTTACAATAATTAACCCATTTAGTTTAATTTCAACAAGAACCTTATGAAGCAAATAGTACTATCACCCCATTTCACAGATGAAAGAAACTGAAGCAGAAGAGTAAGTAAATTGCTCAAGTTTACATCATCAGTTAAGTTATAGAACTGAGATTTAAGTACAGGTACTCGGGTTCCATAATCCATGCATTTAAATTTAACCTCTACTTTTTGCTAGTGTGGAAGACATGCTGAGAGAGGCATCAAACAGAGCTTAAAGTGATAATCATGATCTGAGAAAACATGAAAGGAGTTTAATAGGCAGTTTTAGGGTTGTCATCAAGGAAAAGTTAGGCCTTTGGTTGTATTCCCATTGGTTTGATTTCTACGGTCACTACATGGGAAATTACTAAGTGAAGGTCCTAAGTGGCAATAGAGAATGGAGTTCGAGAGGACAAATGAAAAAAGCCAACAGTTTAGAATTAGAGACACTGTAAGATGTATAAAGGAAGCCTGGTCAAATAAACTTATAAAGAATTATGGAGAGAGAAATACTATAGTAATCAGATGGGGCACTAGGATTCAAACAGTTGGTTTTTTTTCCTCTAGATAAGTTTTATAATAAAAAAAAGTTTCATGATTATTATGCTAATAGTTGTTGCTTAGATACTGTTTACCACGTGACAGGCATTTTGTACTTTACATATATTGGCTCAATTACTCTCATGAATATTATGAAATGGATAAAATTATCACATCCATTTTCCACAGGAGGAAATTGAGGCCTAAGGAGGTTGAGACACCTAGTGAAGGTTGCCGACATGGTAGTTGTAAGTTGGTGCCAATACCCACAGTTTGGCAGCAGAACCCGCACTCCTAATCTCTGTGGTTTCCAAGAAAGTTTTCAGATGGGTTGACTATACTGTCAGCATTCCTAAATCTTTGCAACTTCTTAAAATTTTTCTTTGTTGTAAAACTCTCAAGTGGTCTCTGCCCCATTTAGAGTTCATAAACTATCTTAATTTGTAAAGTCTAGAATTATCTAAGAGATTCACTGATTCATAGTTTCCATGGTAGTAAATGGTAAACTATCGTATGAGCCACTGCACTGGTCCAGGAGATTTGTTGGCCATCCTCATGTTGTAAAATAATAACATTGAGGCTCAGATTTGTTATTGAAAATCACAATGCTTGCGAATGGCTAGGATGGGTCTTATAATTCCTTCATCAGGACTTTTGCCAGAAAACTTGCCAGGGAACTTAAAATATATAAGAGGATTTAAAAAATTACATTCAATAAGCATTGTCCTCTAAATCTTCATTACTAGTAATTTTTTGATGGCTTGTTACCTATGGTTAAAGGTGTATCTTCAGAAACATGGAAAATTTGTTTCCAAGCATTAAGCAGAAACATGCATTATGCCAACAGTGTTGTTTAGGAAAGTTAATTATGGTAACATCAATGACAATAAGAGTGGAGAGTCTAACTTCACAAGTTTTATAAGAGGAAATTCTAGATACTAGAGTATTATCCTTTTGGTTGGGTGAAGAAGCCCTTTGGAGAATCTGAAAATCATTTACTATCTTCCCCCAAATATATACATAGTTTGCAAAGGACTTCTAGATTTATAAATAAATAAATAAATAAATAAATAAATAAATAAATAAATAAAACACGTGTGTGTGTATATATATATCTTCTGAAATTGCTGATTTTGTTGTTTGGTTGTTGGTAATTATTGGTGAGGATGATAAGATTGTCATCAAAGAGAACTGAAATTTTGATTTGCTGAGGATCAAGGAAGAGTCTCCTTTTCCAGAGTTACCCAAAGACTAGGTGGAAGAACGTCAGAGCAGTGGGAAGTTTGGGAGTCATTTCTTGTTGATCTGAAGTTTAATCATTTTTTATATGGCACAGATTAGGATCATAATGTTATATTCATGATTTCCTGTCTTTCTTTGGTATTATAGAAATACAACCATAATTTTTGGTTTAGAACAGAATGTGCAAACACATAGTTTATTTTACGTTTAATGTAGTCTTTAATTCTATTTGAGAATTGCTTACAACTAAGCTGTACTTCCCAAAAGCAGGCATAAGATTAATCTACAGTCTGAGTCATTGTCTACACATCTTTAGCTTAATCTATTCTATCAACATCTCTATGACCTTTGTAATCCTTTGACTGCATTTTATTGCTGTTGCTCTTAAAGCCAATTACTACTTATTATAGATACAGTGCTGTCATTCTGAAAGACTTCTGAACTGTGAGGTCTGTATAATGAAAAACCCTTGTTATTAAGATTATGGCCAGGCCAGTTACTCGAGTAGGGTAACACAGAGTGTTTGAGTTAAAAAAAAAAAAAAAAATTAAAAAAACATACAAAAAAACACAAAAAAATGTGTAGGGGAGGAGAGAAGGAAAACAAGAAGGTGGGTCAGGAACACATGAAGTAAGTTTGGCCCAGTGGTATTTTAGATAAATCAAATATCAGAGGACAGTGTTTGGGCAAAGCTTCTGAAGGCATTAATGTCCATGCATTCCCCTTTCTGGAGTGGAAATAAGAAGCCATTTGTCCTCTACCTTTGGAGTTCATTGAGTTGCTCCCTGTGATCTTGGTTTTTTCTTACCACCTACCCCCATAGAATTAGATTTTTTCCTTAAACTATTGCTAAGCCTATGCAGTAATAGCAATTTCAGGATAATGGCCTCATGTTCTACTTGTTTCAGTCAAATAAAGAAATTCCTGGTATGAAAATTAGTCATGTTAATGAGATAACAGATGGGCCTATTTGTGATGCTTTGAGTGACATGTATAAAGGGAAAGTTACATAGAACATCCATGTAAAAGTGCCTTTCAAAATTGGCCTCCCAAATTCTTATCCAATTGTAAACTGCATCCCTCCTCATTTACTGACCAAATGACAGGTTTTATGAGGCTTGCATTATTTTTTAAAACTTTAATTGGTTAACATAAAATTAAAACATAACATAAAATTGGAAATGCCATATAAAAATTGAGATTTTGTTCTCTAGAAACAACAATACTGGGAATCTGACGACAGCAGGTGCGCCCTCCTCCAGAGCAGCGGTCCACTGAGACTGTGTGTGCCTGAGCTGTTGTCCTCTCTTGCCCCACAGTTGCCATCAGGCCTCTTCACTCATTGACATTCCCTGCCTTAACCCCAGGGGCCCTTCAGTTTACAACCTCTGCTCTAGTGCTCCATCATAGTCACTTACTGAACAACAACAGTTGTAAGTTGAGCCCACCTTCTGGAGTACTGTTTGATTACAAGAACACAAAAAGAGCAAAGCGCCGAACTTGAACCACTGCACTCCACAAGAGGTAGAGAAGACATCTCAAAAGACCTGGTTCTTTGGGCACAACTGACCTAAGTGGTGTTAGATAGATTGCTTTTATTACATAAAGGGAGGGGCCTGAATGGTTCTTTTGCCCTAAGATGTTAACCCAGATCCTGGGTATACTTACACTTTATCAGATTGTAAGGCATCTCTCACTTTATTTACACAATTTTCAACAAGCCAAAATTGCCAATTTATAAAATCATGTAAAGGCCAGCCACGATTTGGGGAAACAAGTGGCATGCCATGCTTTTCCCTTGTGAATTAGCAATGTTTCTCCCGGAGGTTATCACCTGAGACATTAAGGGACAAAGGTTTTCATCTGAGACTGCCGTGACTCTGAAAACGGTAACGTTAACTTGTCTAGTTGTGAGAAATAGGTTGGTTAGCTAATGTAGAATATTTTATTAAGAGTGAAACTGGTGGGGTTGTTGGCTTAGTGAGTATTTGATCAGGGTGTGATGGCATTACTTAAATTATGTAGACGCTCAATAAGATATTCAGAGTGCAGTGAGTACAGTGTTTCTACCATGAACACCATCAGGTACGCTATAATGTAATATGAAATGTTCTTGTCCATATTATACTAATGGATATCGGAGCTACACTGCTGAACTCATTTTGATCTTTTGCTCTGGTCTTGCTTCCTTGCTTGTTTCTCTCTTTCTGGTTATTTTATAATGGGAAACCAGAAAGCTAGGTTCAAAGATTCAAAATGCCTTTGGAGTTCAGTGAAATGGATACTTACAAATGATTTTAATAGTACCTTGATACTGTAAATATTACCCAATTACTTATCATCAGGGTCTTATTTTGATTTGATTTCTTGTCAGACACAAAACAGAGCCATTCAGAACAGGTGGAATTCTGTCAGTTGCTCAAACACAACTTCAGTTGTGCCAGATTCTGCCCTCAGCAATGTGAGCAAACTTCAAACAGAAATGCACATGAATAGTTAAAAGAAAATGCTGGATCCCACCTGTTGCCTTTTCTGTGAAGTAATATGTCTATAATGTTTATAAATTTTAATAACCCATACAGGGCTTTATCTTTCAACATTAAATTTATATTATCTTAAAGTTTGACTTCTCCAGGCGATGCATTTTATTCTCTAGTATCTTAGAGAATCTATCCATCTGCTAATGTGTACTCATTCATAAAGAATTGAAGTTTTCTCTTATCAACCAGTTATCAATGTATTTATTAAGTATATTGAAATCTTCATTTTCAGTGTGATGTTTTCTTTATCTGACTTAAGATCATAATCCTTATTGAGGGCTAGAGGCACATAAACACACTTCATAGAATCAACAAATAAAATGTTGATGTTTACCCTTTGTTCCCCATGATGATAATTGAAGTAAAGGTGCTTTTGGTGCCTTAAAATCTCACAGTGATAACAATTAAATGAACAAAATCATTAGCCTGAGAATAAATATATGAATACTAGCCTCATCTTTTCTGCTGCTTATAGCTGATAACACCAAGTATTACCTGTAAATCTTATGTCTTAGAAACAAAGAATGTATCTCAATGCATGGCCAATTAAAGGGAAAAACCTAACAAGCAAGGTATTGTTATTACTGCCTGTAAGTTTATTTGTTGTTATTACTGCATGTAAGTTTAAATCCAGAGGTAGAATTTTTGGTTTTAGTGAACGTTGTCTAGAAATCATTTTATTATGGCCCTTGGATTTGAAAGAAGATTTTGGTAGATTTTTGCTGGGGGAAGAAGGAAATGAAAAGGAAACAATTTCTACCTGATGTCAGAACCACACGTTTTAAATGACACTTTTTCACTCCTTTGATTTCAGTTTACAAGCATTGAGAAAGGAGAAATCCCGAGATGCTGCTCGCTCCCGCCGGGGAAAAGAAAATTTTGAGTTCTATGAATTGGCCAAGTTGTTGCCTCTTCCTGCAGCCATCACTAGCCAGCTTGACAAGGCATCCATCATTCGACTTACAATTAGCTATCTGAAAATGAGGGACTTTGCTAACCAAGGGGACCCTCCGTGGAACTTGCGAATGGAAGGCCCTCCACCTAACACATCAGTAAAAGGTAAGTTTTAAGCCCCTGTTTGTTCTGGAATATGGTGGTCGATAGGTGTCTCTAAGATGAAATGTTTACCATCATCCTTTCTTCTTTTCCTGCATATCAAATCCTTTAAAGGGATACAAATGTGGAAATCTGAACTCTGCATGAGAAAGACACCATGTGAAGGTGAAATAAACCTCTTCTATTTCTTTTTTATTTTCAAAACGTCTGTCAGCCTAAATATTCTATCACTTGATGCAAGGCTTCAGAGAAAGGAGAATGAAATGACTTACATTAAAATGCTTCTTGGGTTCAATTTGCGTTATGCTAATTCATGCAAATTATTACTGATGGGTGGAGTACAAGAATATTTGTTAAAGGGTGGAACTAATGTCTTCTGTCTTTAGTAACCAAAGAAAGGAAGGAAGCTGAGCCCAACTGTAGTAGGCATTTTGAGTAATGATTTTATTGACTAATAAAACAAATAATTCATGTTACTGTTTCAAGTTGCCATACATAATGCCCAAGATTTGTAAATCTAAACCTATGTTTGTCCTCCCGATCCTTGGTGCAGTCACTCTTAAAACTCACTAATGAAAGATTTTAGGCCTTCTTCATTCTGATATGCAAGAGAGGTATTTCTTACGTGTTAGTGAAACTTCTAGTAATTTATAGCATGTTTAGCATGTGAATATGCATGCGTATCTTTATTGATGTATATGTGATATTGGCCATTGATTCTCTGTCTTAAATGATGTGTTATTCAAGGCTTAGGACTTAAGGGATCTGCTAGTTTCTTGTGCTCTAACCTTGTCTCTAGACCCTTGGTGGGCATAAGCTGGATAACTGGGAAAATTGTGGGCAACTCTGGGAGAGGAATTAGGTTCTTTTGTTAAGTGATGACACCTTAACAGTGACCTTTGAAGTCCCTGTGCTCATGGCTTTTGTAGGAAAGGGTTCTAATAGGGAGCCCTGACCTCTTAGAGGATACAGATTAAAATGAAGGATCCAAAGCAATGACTATTTAAAATTGTGTGCTTAGAAGTGTCATCATATGTGTATCCATGCATGTGTGAATCTGGTTATATCTCTGCCATTGGTACTTGCAATGTTTCTTACGCTTACGAGAGAAGGAAAATCAGAATTTAAATTCTAGATGCTGTTTTCCTCTAGAGCAGGGCAAATATTTTCTGTAATGACTATATAGGAAATAGATAGGCTTAGGCTTTGAGGGGCTCTGAACTGTGCCACAGTAGCACAAACTCAGCCATAGACAATATGTAAACAGCAGGGTGTGGCTGTGCTCTAATAAAACCATGCGTAACAAAATAGGCAGCTGCCCCCAGATTTGGCCCACAAGCCATAGTTCACAGATTATCTCTCTAGAGTGTAAGAATGGCATTCAGAAGCTGAGAACATAGAACAGAGTTAGCTGTCAAGGGCTGGATGTCAGTGTAACATAGCACAGTATGGATAAACTAAGGCACATTCATGCTGTCCCTTTTCAGCCCTTCTCCCCTTAAAAATGTAGATGTCAACTTGGTAATATATCAATGTGTGTTCCAGATGCTAAAGTTGTGGCAAATTTTCCCAAGCTGAAGATGTGAATATAATCTTAGTAAATATGCTATATCCATAAGAGTTTATTCATTAGACTGCCTTCATGTTTATTCCAAATCATACAAGATGAAAGGGTAGGTGCAGCAGGGTAGAAGTCACAGAATGTACAAGATACGTCCTTATTCTTCGCTTTGAAACGGACTGATTAAGGGACTGGACTTGTATGAGGTTGTTTAGCACAGTTATCTTTTTATTACCACTTATTCATTTATTTTGAGAGAGAAATAGAGAGCTACTGAATGGGAGAAGGGGGGAGAGGGAGGGATGGAGAGGAGAGAGAGAGAGAGAGAGAGAGAGAGAGAGAGAGAGAGAGAGAGAAAGAGAATCCCAAGCAGGCTTCACACTGCTGGCGCAGAGCCCAATGTCAATCTTGAACTCAGGAGCTGTGAGATCATAACCTGAGCTGAAATGAAGAGTTGGTTACTTAACCAACTGAGCCATCCAGGCACACCTCCATTTTTCTCTTGTTTAAAGGAGCTGGCAGTTTATAGGCTGCCTTGGTAGTGGTGGTTACCAAAGTAAAAGTGGTTCCGTGGTTTGTCCATAATTCTGCAATGTGATAACCTTGTTTACTTTTATTTTATTTTATTTTTTTAAATTTTAATGTTTATTTTTGAGACAGAGAGAGAGAGAGACAAAGCTCAAGTGGGGGAGGGGCAGAGAGAGAGAGAGGCACAGAATCTGAAGCATGCTCCAGGCTCCACGCTGTCAGCACAGAACTCCATAAGAGGCACAGACTCATGGACCACGAGATCATGACCTGAGCGGAAGTTGGAGGCTAACTGACTGAGCCACCCTGGCACCCCCCCCTTGCTTACTTTTGGAATCATGACCTTGTAGAGATGCAAAATTACAGCTCATGTAAAACCATGCCCTCATATATAGACCAAGGAAATGATACAGAAACAGTTTACAGTTAAGTATTAGCAGATCTTAAGCTAGATTCCACTGTTTCACCTTTCTGTCTAGTGCTCTATCACATCATATCGTTTCTAGAAATTTTATTTGATTTGCATCCCCTTTATCAAGCATGCCAGGTGAGAATTCTCTCAGCTTCTGACTGTGACTGATCATTCATTTTTACTTTATGGACTTCAGTCAGTTAAACTCTAAACTACTTATGATCAAGATGGATAAAAAACAATAAAATATGGTCTCTGCTCTCGTGGGCATTTCAGTCTATGAAAGGACATACTGATGTCAAGGAGAAAAATGGGGAGGTTAGGGTGGATATTTAAGAGTCTGGAAGGAGATAACAGATTTTATTATTTTGCGAATTCCATCCAGATAATGGCAGAACATCCAATTCGGTACATGTGTACTCCCACTATCAGTAAACTGATGATAGTGAAGGTGTAAAGCATAGTGACTCTATCCAGTTGACGCTGGCTCTCAAAAGTTGCTAGGAATGCAGTGGACACTTTCTGTGAATTGGTTCTGCTGTACAGTATGTGTATATTTTATTGCTCTACTCTCATTCTTTAATGCAAACCTGTTACTCATTCTGATCAAACATTCATGAAACAACATCAAAAGAAATTCATTTTAATTTATTAAGGTCTTCTGTGTTGTGCCCTTGAAGAAGTTCATGTGGATAAACAAGCTTATATAAATAGCCTGCAGCATCATGTGAAGTGCAGTTCATAATCCAACAATAAAACGATAGACATTAGACTTGGTGCTTCTCCAAGCAGTCTCTTGAATAAACCTAAAGGCGTTTGGAAATTTATATGAAAAGTACTTACACGATGTAGGCAATGTTTTTTTTTTTTTAATGTGGTGAGTTGTTCATGTTAATAATTAAATTTCAAAGCTTAAATTTAAATTTGTCCCACACAACTATATAGAAATTTAATCATTTTAATTTACTGCTTCAGAAAGGTCCTTCACTCTGCCCTGTATTCATCACATCTTTTCTTAAATGTCTATAAAGGTTGATGAGTTTGTTTTGTGATGCCCATTCTGTATAGATTATTACAAGTTATGCTTGCAGAAAGAACACTCAGGTGACAGTGTGTAATATGTCCCGAGTCAATTACTTCATGGAAATGATATGTTAAGCAATTGGAAGGTAACAGATAGTTTTTTCCATGATTTTAGAAATATCTGTATTGTTATAATACAGATCAAATCTACAATGAACATTATGCATTATTCAAAAATGACCAGGCATTCTCAGCAGTGTTTCAGCTAAATAACTGATGATTGTAACCTTTAAAGAAATCTCATTGTGGTGACTGTTGGTAAATCACTTCTCCATTCATAGTAATCTCTATTTAGAGGCTATCTAGAAACCATTACATCTTTTATTAATCTTAAAAGCAATAGCTGCTGATTTGACATTTGCTAAAACTAGATAAATTTTCTGTCTTTTTAATATCACAGACTTCAGTCAATTTTCGGTGTGTGTCTGCTACAACTCTATTAATCCAGGAATATTTACCACTGTAAGCATAAGTCTTACTTCAATTTGAACATGGCAGCTTTTAAACAACAATTTGTGTATATGTGTGACAGGCGACAATGCTCAAATATGTAAAATAGAAGACATTTTTAGCCTTCGGAAGGAAATGGTTGAAAAATACTGCAAGACAACTGGTGATTGAAATTGACTGAACACATTACGGAAGAACTTTACTATTTTCATAGTAAATTTCATATGTACTATAAATTTCATACTAAATTTCATATATTACTATTTCATAGTAATTTTCATATTTCATATTTTCTTCACTATTTCGGGCACTTACTGTGAGTTAAGTGGTGGATATTTCTGAGAGGAGAGGCCTGCAGGTCCTTATTTAAGGAATACGTGATCTATCCTTAGCCAAAGACCAGACTGTTACTTTTGCAATCATGTTTAAGGGTTCGGTTTGAAACAGCCATGTGTAGCCGCTGAGTCTGTGACATCCTTCAGAGTAACTCTGAACTACTACAATACTGGTTGTTCCCAAAACTTAGAACTATTTTTCTAAAATGCTATTTGTTTCCATAGAAGGTAGAGAATCCAAGACTGAGTGATTGTTCTTCTTGGTCTAAGCAGCTCCGAAAGGTCTTCTAGTTCCTGTTCAGGCATTTTACTGTGTACAGACACGTGTACTTCGACCAACTGACATTCATACTCGGGGGCAAGTGTCCTATTCCTCATTATTGGAAAAAAAAATGTGAAATGCGATTTCTTAGAATCAGGGTATAGCATGTACATCAGCCTGTGGTGCTCTTTATTACTACACAGGAAAATGGTAGTGCCCAGACTGAACCCTTAGGTTCTGAACAGAAGCTTCCAGTAGGGGTAGGAGAGCAGGAGACAAGATAGAGACTGGCTTCTTATGTGGTTCCTATTCTCGCCTCCACCACCTTCAGTAGACTGGGGGCCCATCTCCCTGCTTTAGTCTCGAGTTTCAGTCACCTCAGTCCAAAGGGGCCAACCAAAAGCTGAGCTGCCAGTGTTCACTCTTGTTTATTTTGGTAGCAAGTGCCAGGTTTTGCTAGTACATGGCAGTATGATGTGATATAATTGCCTTTTCTTAGGTATGCTTCTGGAAACTTTTTCATTACATACTACTCTCCTTTCTAGTGGAGGGAATACTTCTGAAGGAAGTTCATTTAAGAACTAAGCTTTTACTGTATTTTCATCATCATAGGACAGGCATTGTTTATATCGCCATGCTTTCCTAGGATTCTCATCTCTGAAACTGGGCATGAAGGGCTTTCTGACAAATGAGGGCTTAGTGATGGCAGAGGAAGTCTTTGAGACTATAATTTTGTGCAGATTCCCATTTTTTTTTCAGGAGAAGCTTTGCTATCTGCGGAGGGGGGACTCTGGTCCACCTTCAGAATGAAGCATGCAAAAGCACTGATGGTTTCTTCACACGTGCCACTGTCAGAGTTCAGTCACCGTTACCTTCAGTGCACCTGGCACTGTTGGGCATCCAGAATTACCCTCCACTCCAAACGCTGATTCCGCGGAAGCCTCTTGGTGAGAGTGATGACTGAGAATGTGTGCATACTCAGGCGTCCTAGTCCGTCACCGCCAGGGCAACAAGCAGTCCGAATGTCACAGTGGCACGCCACAAAGCTTGTATTCCTCTTGTTGCTGTGGTTCATTCCGGAGGTTGGCAGATTTAGGCTGAGCTTAGCCGGGTGGTTTACTTGGTGCCACAGCTCTGGCTGTGCTCAGGGTTCAGCTCTGGTCTGCCCCCTGTCAGGGGACAGCAGAGATTTGGGAGAGGTTCTTGTCATGGTGATGGCAAAGGTGTCAGAGGGATGAGCCAAATCATAACACCTCTTTTACAGAATGTTTTGGCGGACACCTCTGGAAATGTGGCTAAAAGAGTGTACGTGTACTTCTGCATCCCGCATCGGGATTCGGCGGTCTGCCCCTCTATATGCCGTCGTCATCTTTTTCCCTAGCAGTACCGAATACCTCAGACCGTACGTTTGTGCCTTTGTACATCCTATCATCTAACCAGAATGCCCTTTTCCTTCTTGTCGTTTTACCAAACTCTTGTTCACCTTTGAAAACGCAGCTCACCTGTCACTTTGTTAGGTAAATCTTCTCTCCTTCCCCAGAACAGTAGTCATTTGTTCCTAATAGGTTACGGTGACAGTCTTCTCTTGCTTTAGTATCCATTCATAATCCTTTTCTTATGATCCTTGTCTCTCTATGCAGACTGTGAGCTACTTGAGGGAACAGTCTGGGTTTTATACATGTCTTTATCTCCATTTACAGTACCCAGGAAAGTACGTATTTAACCGAGTTTTTATTTTTAAATTTTTGTTTATTTACTTGTTTTTGAGAGAGGGAGAGAAATCACATAAGCAGGGGAGAGGCAGAGGGAGAGGGAGAGACAGAATCCCAAGCAGGCTCCGCCCTGGCAGCACAGAGCCCCATGTGGGGCTCTATCCCATGACAGTGAGAGCATGACCTGAGCTGAAATCCAGAGTTGGACACTGAACCAACTGAGCCACCCAGGTGCCCCAACCATGTGTTTAAATTAAATTATATAGTACCAAGTCATATCTTGGTATTGCTATTAGTGAGCAGAATAATGCTGATGGAAAATGTGGGTGGGTCTAAGTCATAAGCTAGGATGAAGAAAGAAGAGAGTAAAGAAAGAAAAGACTGAAAGGAAGAAAAATGGAGGGAGAATGATGGGAATAGCGTGAAACCAAGGGGGGAAATACAGTGGATAGAGTAGGAGCTAGGAGGTTGGTACCCCTTGCCTGGGATCAGCTGCCTTCCCCTGCCAACTTGTTTCTCTCGTGTAATGTACAAGCTGAGGAATTGACACTTAAAAACAATATTCTTTTTTTTTTTTTTTATTTATTTATTTATTTTTTTTAATGAAATTTATTGACAAATTGGTTTCCATACAACACCCAGTGCTCATCCCAAAAGGTGCCCTCCTCAATACCCATCACCCACCCTCCCCTCCCTCCCACCCCCCATCAACCCTCAGTTTGTTCTCAGATTTTAACAGTCTCTTATGCTTTGGCTCTCTCCCACTCTAACCTCTTTTTTTTTTTTTCCTTCCCCTCCCCCATGGGTTCCTGTTAAGTTTCTCAGGATCCACATAAGAGTGAAACCATATGGTATCTGTCTTTCTCTGTATGGCTTATTTCACTTAGCATTACACTCTCCAGTTCCATCCACGTTGCTACAAAAGGCCATATTTCATTTTTTCTCATTGCCACGTAGTATTCCATTGTGTATATATACCACAATTTCTTTATCCATTCATCAGTTGATGGACATTTAGGCTCTTTCCATAATTTGGCTATTGTTGAGAGTGCTGCTATGAACATTGGGGTACAAGTGCCCCTATGCATCAGTACTCCTGTATCCCTTGGATAAATTCCTAGCAGTGCTATTGCTGGGTCATAGGGTAGGTCTATTTTTAATTTTCTGAGGAACCTCCACACTGCTTTCCAGAGCGGCTGCACCAATTTGCATTCCCACCAACAGTGCAAGAGGGTTCCCGTTTCTCCACATCCTCTCCAGCATCTATAGTCTCCTGATTTGTTCATTTTGGCCACTCTGACTGGCGTGAGGTGATACCTGAGTGTGGTTTTGATTTGTATTTCCCTGATGAGGAGCGACGCTGAACATCTTTTCATGTGCCTGTTGGCCATCTGGATGTCTTCTTTAGAGAAGTGTCTATTCATGTTTTCTGCCCATTTCTTCACTGGGTTATTTGTTTTTCGGGTGTGGAGTTTGGTGAGCTCTTTATAGATTTTAGATACTAGCCCTTTGTCCGATATGTCATTTGCAAATATCTTTTCCCATTCCGTTGGTTGCCTTTTCGTTTTGTTGGTTGTTTCCTTTGCTGTGCAGAAGCTTTTTATCTTCATAAGGTCCCAGTAATTCACTTTTGCTTTTAATTCCCTTGCCTTTGGGGATGTGTCGAGTAAGAGATTGCTACGGCTGAGGTCAGAGAGGTCTTTTCCTGCTTTCTCCTCTAAGGTTCTGATGGTTTCCTGTCTCACATTTAGGTCCTTTATCCATTTTGAGTTTATTTTTGTAAATGGTGTGAGAAAGTGGTCTAGTTTCAACCTTCTGCATGTTGCTGTCCAGTTCTCCCAGCACCATTTGTTAAAGAGGCTGTCTTTTTTCCATTGGATGTTCTTTCCTGCTTTGTCAAAGATGAGTTGGCCATACGTTTGTGGGTCTAGTTCTGGGGTTTCTATTCTATTCCATTGGTCTGTGTGTCTGTTTTTGTGCCAATACCATGCTGTCTTGATGATGACAGCTTTGTAGTAGAGGCTAAAGTCTGGGATTGTGATGCCTCCTGCTTTGGTCTTCTTCTTCAAAATTCCTTTGGCTATTCGGGGCCTTTTGTGGTTCCATATGAATTTTAGGATTGCTTGTTCTAA
Organism: Lynx canadensis; assembly: GCF_007474595.2. Classification (NCBI taxonomy): domain Eukaryota; kingdom Metazoa; phylum Chordata; class Mammalia; order Carnivora; family Felidae; genus Lynx; species Lynx canadensis. Next base: position 82,647,925 of record NC_044308.2, read on the forward strand.
TTTCGGGAAGAATGCTGGTGCAATTTTGATTGGGATTGCATTGAATGTGTAGATAGCTTTGGGTAGTATTGACATTTTGACAATATTTATTTTTCCAATCCATGAGCAGGGAATGTCTTTCCATTTCTTTAAATCTTCTTCAATTACCTTCATAAGCTTTCTATAGTTTTCAGCATACAGATCCTTTACATCTTTGGTTAGATTTATTCCTAGGTATTTTATGCTTCTTGGTGCAATTGTGAATGGGATCAGTTTCTTTATTTGTCTTTCTGTTGCTTCATTGTTAGTGTATAAGAATGCAACTGATTTCTGTACATTGATTTTGTATCCTGCAACTTTGCTGAATTCATGTATCAGTTCTAGCAGACTTTTGGTGGAGTCTATCGGATTTTCCATGTATAATATCATGTCGTCTGCAAAAAGCGAAAGCTTGACTTCATCTTTGCGAATTTTGATGCCTTTGATTTCCTTTGGTTGTCTGATTGCTGATGCTAGAACTTCCAGCACTATGTTAAACAACAGCGGTGAGAGTGGGCATCCCTGTCGTGTTCCTGATCTCAGGGAAAAAGCTCTCAGTTTTTCCCCGTTGAGGATGATGTTAGCTGTGGGCTTTTCATAAATGGCTTTTATGATCTTTAAGTATGTTCCTTCTATCCCGACTTTCTCAAGGGTTTTTATTAAGAAAGGGTGCTGGATTTTGTCAAAGGCCTTTTCTGCATCGATTGACAGGATCATATGGTTCTTCTCTTTTTTTTTGTTAATGTGATGTATCACGTTGATTGATTTGCGAATGTTGAACCAGCCCTGCATCCCAGGAATGAATCCCACTTGATCATGGTGAATAATTCTTTTTATATGCTGTTGAATTCGATTTGCTAGTATCTTATTGAGAATTTTTGCATCCATATTCATCAGGGATATTGGCCTGTAGTTCTCTTTTTTTACTGGGTCTCTGTCTGGTTTAGGAATCAAAGTAATACTGGCTTCATAGAATGAGTCTGGAAGTTTTCCTTCCCTTTCTATTTCTTGGAATAGCTTGAGAAGGATAGGTATTATCTCTGCTTTAAACGTCTGGTAGAACTCCCCTGGGAAGCCATCTGGTCCTGGACTCTTATTTGTTGGGAGATTTTTGATAACCAATTCAATTTCTTCGCTGGTTATGGGTCTGTTCAAGCTTTCTCTTTCCTCCTGATTGAGTTTTGGAAGAGTGTGGGTGTTCAGGAATTTGTCCATTTCTTCCAGGTTGTCCAATTTGTTGGCATATAATTTTTCATAGTATTCCCTGATAATTGTTTGTATCTCTGAGGGATTGGTTGTAATAATTCCATTTTCATTCATGATTTTATCTATTTGGGTCATCTCCCTTTTCTTTTTGAGAAGCCTGGCTAGAGGTTTGTCAATTTTGTTTATTTTTTCAAAAAACCAACTCTTGGTTTCGTTGATCTGCTCTACAGTTTTTTTAGATTCTATATTGTTTATTTCTGCTCTGATCTTTATTATTTCTCTTCTTCTGCTGGGTTTAGGCTGCCTTTGCTGTTCTGCTTCTATTTCCTTTAGGTGTGCTGTTAGTTTTTGTATTTGGGATTTTTCTTGTTTCTGGAGATAGGCCTGGATTGCAATGTATTTCCCTCTCAGGACTGCCTTCGCTGCATCCCAAAGCGTTTGGATTGTTGTATTTTCATTTTCGTTTGTTTCCATATATTTTTTGATTTCTTCTCTAATTGCCTGGTTGACCCACTCATTCTTTAGTAGGGTGTTCTTTAACCTCCATGCTTTTGGAGGCTTTCCAGACTTTTTCCTGTGGTTGATTTCAAGCTTCACAGCATTGTGGTCTGAAAGTATGCATGGTATAATTTCAATTCTTGTAAACTTATGAAGGGCTGTTTTGTGACCCAGTATATGATCTATCTTGGAGAATGTTCCATGTGCACTCAAGAAGAAAGTATATTCTGTTGCTTTGGGATGCAGAGTTCTAAATATATCTGTCAAGTCCATCTGATCCAATGTCTCATTCAGGGCCCTTGTTTCTTTACTGACCATGTGTCTAGATGATCTATCCTTTTCTGTAAGTGGGGTGTTAAAGTCCCCTGCAATTACCACATTCTTATCAATAAGGTTGCTTCTGTTTATGAGTAATTGTTTTATATATTTGGGGGCTCCGGTATTCGGCGCATAGACATTTATAATTGTTAGCTCTTCCTGATGGATAGACCCTGTAACTATTATATAATGTCCTTCTTCATCTCTTGTTACAGCCTTTAATTTAAAGTCTAGTTTGTCTGATATAAGTATGGCTACTCCAGCTTTCTTTTGGCTTCCAGTAGCATGATAAATAGTTCTCCATCCCCTCACTGTGAATCTAAAGGTGTCCTCAGGTCTAAAATGAGTCTCTTGTAGACAGCAAATAGATGGGTCTTGTTTTTTTATCCATTCTGATACCCTATGTCTTTTGGTTGGCGCATTTAATCCATTTACATTCAGTGTTATTATAGAAAGATACGGGTTTAGAGTCATTGTGATGTCTGTATGTTTTATGCTTGTAGTGATGTCTCTGGTACTTTGTCTCACAGGGTCCCCCTTAGGATCTCTTGTAGGGCTGGTTTAGTGGTGACAAATTCCTTCAGTTTTTGTTTGTTTGGGAAGACCTTTATCTCTCCTTCTATTCTAAATGACAGACTTGCTGGATAAAGGATTCTCGGCTGCATATTTTTTCTGTCTAGCACACTGAAAATCTCGTGCCAATTCTTTCTGGCCTGCCAAGTTTCAAAAGAGAGATCAGTCACGAGTCTTATAGGTCTCCCTTTATATGTGAGGGCACGTTTACCCCTTGCTGCTTTCAGAATTTTCTCTTTATCCTTGTATTTTGCCAGTTTCACTATGATATGTCGTGCAGAAGATCGATTCAAGTTACGTCTGAAGGGAGTTCTCTGTGCCTCTTGGATTTCAATGCCTTTTTCCTTCCCCAGTTCAGGGAAGTTCTCAGCTATGATTTCTTCAAGTACCCCTTCAGCACCTTTCCCTCTCTCTTCCTCCTCTGGGATACCAATTATGCGTATATTATTTCTTTTTAGTGTATCACTTAGTTCTCTAATTTTCCCCTCATACTCCTGGATTTTTTTATCTCTCTTTTTCTCAGCTTCCTCTTTTTCCATAACTTTATCTTCTAGTTCACCTATTCTCTCCTCTGCCTCTTCCATCCGAGCCGTGGTGGTTTGCATTTTGTTTTGCATTTCCTTTAAAGCGTTTTTCAGCTCCTCGTGACTGTTCCTTAGTCCCTTGATCTCTGTAGCAAGAGATTCTCTGCTGTCCTGTATACTGTTTTCCAGCCCAGCGATTAATTTTATGACTATTATTCTAAATTCACTTTCTGTTATATTATTTAAATCCTTTTTGATCAGCTCATTAGCTGTTGTTATTTCCTGGAGATTCTTCTGAGGGGAATTCTTCCGCTTGGTCATTTTGGATAGTCCCTGGTGTGGTGAGGACCCGCAGGGCACTTCCCCTGTGCTGTGGTGTACAACTGGAGTTGGTGGGCGGGGCCGCAGTCAGTCCTGATGTCTGCCCCCAGCCCACCGCTGGGGCCACAGTCAGACTGGTGTGTGCCTTCTCTTCCCCTCTCCTAGGGGCGGGATTCACTGTGGGGTGGCGTGGCCGGTCTGGGCTACTTGCACACTGCCAGGCTTGTGATGCTGGGGATCTGGCGTGTTAGCTGGGGTGGGTAGGCAAGGTGCACGGGGGCAGGGGGGGCAGGCTTAGCTCGCTTCTCCTTAGGTGATCCACTTCAGGAGGGGCCCTGTGGCAGCCGGAGGGAGTCAGATCCGCTGCCGGAGGTTTGGCTCCGCAGAAGCACAGAGTTGGGTGTTTGCGCGGAGCGAGCAATTTCCCTGGCCGGAACCGGTTCCCTTTGGGATTTTGGCTGGGGGATGGGCGGGGGAGATGGCGCTGGCGAGCGCCTTTGTTCCCCGCCAAACTGAGCTCTGTCGTCCGGGGGCTCCGCAGCTCACCCTCCCTTTGTCCTCCGGACTTCCCGCTTTCCGAGCAGAGCTGTTAACTTATGACCTCCCAGACGCTAAGTCGCGCTTGCTGTCGGAACACAGTCCGTCAGGCCCCTCCACTTTTGCAAGCCGGACTCGGGGCTCTGCTTGGCCGGCGAGCCGCCCCTCCGCCCCGGCTCCCTCCCGCCAGTCCGTGGAGCGCGCACCGCCTCGCCGCCCTTCCTACCCTCTTCCGTGGGCCTCTCGTCGGCACTTGGGTCCGGTGACTCCGTTCTGCTAATCCTCTGGCGGTTTTCTGGGTTATTTAGGCAGGTGTAGGTGGAATCTAAGTGATCAGCAGGACGCGCGGTGAGCCCAGCGTCCTCCTACGCCGCCATCTTCCAGCTTGCTCCTAAAAACAATATTCTTAAGAAACCCATGTCTTGGGTATATAAATTCAAGTTCATTCGACCAGTATCTGAGTACTTTCGCTTGGTAAGTCCTCTGACTCCTTTGCTGGTAATGTGGGGGCATATAATAGAGAAGGTATAAGGCAGAGTCCTGTCCTTGGAGGTATTTACCATTTATTGAGAAATAAATAAAACTAAATAAACCACGTGACCTGGGTTACAAAGGCCTCTCTAGACCTCAGTTTCTCATTTGAATTTCCTTTTTGTGAATTTTCTGGTCTGGATGATTACTGACTGTCTAATCCCAAACCCCAATTTCTGAGAAAGGATTTAGTAATTATTGTCTTAAATTAGACTCTCCTGAGAGTCAGGTTTTTTTTTGAAGCTGTTTATTAATAATTTCAAAAGCCACATGCTCTAACTCTTCGTGTTCTGCTAATATTTCTGTTTTCCTTCTCCCTCCCTCCCTCTCTGTCTCTGTCTCTGTCTCTCTCTCTCTTTAAATTTATTTACTTTGAGAGAGAGAAAGAGAGTGCACACTTAAGCTGGGGAGGGGCAGAGAGAGGAGGAGAGAAAGAATGCCAAGCAGGCTCCATACTGTTAGCGCAGAGCCTGATGCAGGACTTGATGCATGGCTCGAACTCAAAAACTGTGAGAACATGACCTGAGCTGAAATCCAGAGTCAAACACTTAACCGACTGAGCCACCCAGGTGTCCCCTTCCTTCTCTTTTACTTTATTTTCCTTTACGTGGAGGTATCATGTCTCCCTGGTGTCTTGGGTTCAAAAAGGTATGACATAGTTCTTTCTCTTAAAAGATTTTGTCTGTTGAGTATCAAGATTTGCATACATGCAATCATTATAAATAAAAAAGAGGGCAATAGTGCAGCACACAATGAAGTTTTAAATTAAATAAGCCAAGCACCAAATGTATGATATGGGTAAAATACAAATCTAAAACTTGATATATTTTTTATTTGCTTTTTACTCTTACCAGAATTGTAGGGGACATACTTAGGTTCCATATCACATTCAACTTATTTTAAGAAGTCTAGCGGTTCTTGGTAATGTGATATTTTAGTCATGGCATTGCCTTATACTACATTGTACTTAGTTACTTGGGATTTGGAAGTGTATGTGCCCCGTTTTCAGGGCTGGGCTTCCCTAACATGTTTTTGTTAGCATATCACCTCTTGCAAAGCACAATATAAGTTTCAGTACTCTGCAGATACCAATATTTCATGAGTATAGCAAAGAAGGAGTCACCTCTGACTGCTTTATATGATTGAAATTGTACTGTGGCTTTAATTTTCAGAAACAGCTTTCTAGATACTGTGCATAACTCTTGGCTGTGCCTTAATAAACATGTGGTGACCTCCACCTGTAAAACTAATGTGGCTTTGAATACTGATTGACTGCAGCTTTTCGCATCCTTTCTGGGTCCATAATATGTCAGTGAATGTCAGAGCCTGGGCAGGAGAAGGCCAAAAGAATTTGGGATTTAAAGATCATACAGATCATCTGTTTCAATCCTCCTACACTTGTGTTGAGAAAACTGATAGAGAACGTTAGTGATATAAACAAAGTCAGTAACAAACTTGGCACTAGGATTTGGACCCCTGGAATTCCAATTCAGTGCATCTTCTTCCATAATAAAGAGCATATCTTTCTCAGTTCAGCACATGTTAGCAGCTGTCCTTCGATATCCTCTTTCCCCATTATACATGAACATATATGCACATATATGGCCCATGTGTCGAGACCAGCCCTTTTTAGGTCAAATGCTATTATATTGCAATTCACAAAACATTTTGAGGCCATTCAAAGGCAAAGGTGTTATAATTGAATGGAAACAAATCCTTAATAAGGCATTAAATGCTAAAATTAAGGGAGACTGTGTGAGGGTGTATTGGAACTCTCTGCCCTCACTTTGCAGCTATTCTATAAATCTAAAATAATTCCAAAATAAAAAGAATCCTTTTTTTAGAAATGCACCATAATTTACTCTAATGACAGAAATGTAAGAAAACCAAAACTCTACCCAAATGAAAACTTGTTCTCTCCCAGTTTCCTGCCTCTTCAACTGGTCACTGTTGAGTTCTCACAGGCTCACCCTTCTCCAGGGCTTCATTAATGGTTGTGTTGTTTAAGAAATGTGATTAACCGACAACTACAATATCAATCAGGATATGGAAGAAAGAAAATTGATTGAACCGTTTACACAGTTTGCTTAAAAAGTTTATAAATGACTGATTCCCATCAATAAGGAGTCACATGAGCCCAGTTTTATGCTCTGGTTTTTCACCCTCCTTTCTTCAGTGAAAGTTATTATGAGTGTTAACACTGTCTAGTCTTCACACTCTGCTCAAAGATCGTCCAAAAGGGGAAGTTAGAAAGCCAAGACAAAAACTAGTTAACGGACTCTAGGACAGGGGTCAGCAAGCTCTTTCTGTGACGGACCAGATAGTAAATAATTTAGCCCCTATGGGCCGTGAGGTCTCTGCTGCAGCTACTCCAGTCCACTGTTAGAGTGCAAGGGCAGCCACAGGCCGTCCGTAACCGACTCGGTACACCTGTATTTCAATAAAACTTTATTTGTGAATGTTGAATTCTAATTTTGGCATATCATGAAATCTTGAGTTTGTTTTTTTTTTTTTAATTATTTAAAATGCTTTTCGGTTCTAAGTTTATGGGCTGTATAGAGACAGGTAGCAGGCTGGATCTGACCTGTATGCTGTAGTTTGCCAAGCCCTTTGAAGAGCTTTAGAACTGGAAGGGACCTAGGTACTTTATGTAGAACCCATGGTGGTGAGCAGTGTACTACTAATTGTAAAGGGTTGAAACTTGGATTTGTTTGAAAAGTGTATTGATGACAATGAATGCTGGTAACATGCCTTATGAAACATTTTTGGATTTGTTTTTGTCCTCTTCAGAGCTAATATGTGTGCATATGATCTTCTTCCTACGATAGCCAGCATAACTGAATTGTATGCCAGCCAGTGATGTAATAGTTAACAGTTTTTTGGGTTTCCGTGCATGTGTATTGTTTTGTGTATAGTGTGCATTGCTGAAAAACTAAGTGTAAAGTCATGCTAAGTCATTGGCTTAGCCTGGCTTTTTGTTTTGCTTGCTTTTTCAGTTTAATGTAGTAAATGATCCAAACTGGGGCTATGCAGAGTCTCCTATAGATGAAGGATCTTATTAAAAAAAAGAAACACGATTAAAACTTTGTCTACATGGGACTGTTGCTCAGCCATTTTGACTTACCTAATCAAACAACTGGTCAGTTCGGTTAAATAATTGTTCTGATTGATTTCCCTACGTAATTTGTTAAGTGTTTTACTGATTCAAATGAAGGCTTGAGGCATGATCTGGCTACAGGAATCATTAGAAATAAGAAATTGGGGATTTGTGTATAAGAAATCCAACGTTATGAACATTAGAATGAGTAAGATTGGTAAAGCTGAATTAGGTTCAATTCTGCCTACAAATAACTACCTCCAAAACCATGTGTACATGAAGTGGAAGAATAGGGTTGCACTGTATAGTATAGTTTAATTTTCCCCACTTACTAATGTGAACATGTTACTGAAGTACTAAAACGCAGTCATGAGGAAATACTGCTGTGGTCTTCTGCCATTGTCCCTTGAGACTGTCAATCACTGGGTGTTGAGCGAGTGCTCAAAGTGCTCCCCACTCACACTGGTGGAGGAAATGAAACTTTGGGAGATTATAGTCCTCACTTCCCAAAGCACTACAGAGACTTAAAAATATATTTTTCAGTAATGTTTTGTAATTAAAGCACATCGCTCCAATATAATTTTACAGTTTGGGAAATAAGGCCGTGTTGAATATCGGCACTGATGATGAAAACAGACTGTGTACACAGTTTGGCTTTTATATAAATACTTTAAAATATTGGCTTTCTTCAATAAAAATAGATGAATAGTATCCAGGTTTTTACAAGAATTTTAGCATAAAAGCAAAATTGCTATCATTTTTATTTTGAAAAGAGACATGAAGATCACATAACAAAATGTGTAAAATGCCGTATGTTCTAGAGAGCTGTGATAGAAAACGGGGATGTAGACGCAGGTAAGCCTCACTATGGGCATACGCAGGACCTTGTGTAAAGGGGTTCAGTGATGTTTTCTTGGTTGACACCTGACCGAACGTGCCCTTCATTGTCTTTCCTATGGACCCTGAGCTCCCAAAGTTGCAGAAAAATCTGTATCAAGGTGTTCAGCCTGTGCTGTCGTGTGATGTACATCCAGCAAGCAATCAGACTATGCCTTCTTGTTGTGACTCACTACACTTTTTGCCACACAAACATCTGCTGGAAGAGTTTATAGAATTTAGAGAAAGGAACTCTTCTAGGGAGTTCTGACAACCTATAGTAAACGTACTTTGCACGTAAGCGAGGCCAATGGAACCAGCAAAATGTGTGAATACAGTGGACTGATCATCTCAGTCATTTTAATGTGTCTTCAGAGTCTTCTAATAGGAAGCTCTTGGGCAATGTAGTTGGACAAATTTTTGTGACTGTTAACGAGTAACATTTCTTTGGCCTCAGTTTGCCTAGAAAATGGCATAGCTTGGCCTGAGAATTCAGCTGGTCTTACACTGGAGTAAGCCTACATTTCATTGTGAGGCTTAAGTTTACACAGAAACTACCAAAGGCATGTTTGGATTCCTTTTTAGGACTTTTATCATGTTAAAGGTAACTTGTGTTTTTGTCGTTTTTTGTTTGGTGAGATTGTATTTCTGAAATGATGTTAATCAGGGAGAAGAGATATCAACATGCGGCATTTATTTTGAATACATTTTGTGATTCTAGCTTGTCAAAGTCTTCACCTTGTGTCCTGTAACAAAGCAGAGGAAATTTAGAGTGTTTCGTAAAATACTCAGGTGGTTTGGGGGCTATTAAGGCAACTTAGTGTTATGCTAGTGCTTAAAATAATGAGATCTAAAAGTTGATTAGGTAAATTTTTAATATGTATATATTTCATTGAGATGAAAAGACAGAAACATTCTTAAAATAGGTTGTATCTTAAATGAAAGGCTGATTTATTGAAACAATGGATATAATGGATACTTCCCTCAGAATGTTGGTTTTATAATCTTCTATAAATCCTTAGTTTTAGGGTAACATTTTTTTTTGGTTGTCATTAGAGATCAGGAATGCATCCTATTTCTCTTCCACCATACTTACCAATTCCTGCTGTAAGTATTTGAGTGCTTATTACATTGCAAGTTTCATTAGGCTGTGTGTGGAATGCAAAGCCGGGGGGGAAACTGAACCCTCTAGGAGTTTATAATCTAGCAGGAGTGACGCACATGCTCACAAAACAAGGTGAGATATTATCGTGTTGAAAGAGGTTAAAGCAAAGTGTTGGATAATCTGTTATGCATAAATACAGTTACAGCTGTAAACATGGTGACATTTAATGAGAATTGTGGTCGCTGAGATATCAAGTAAGCTTAGGAAGCTTTTTCTTTACAGAAGAGTGTTTTAAACAATACCCAAGTACCCACCCATGAATGCCTGTGTATATTGCTCTTACCTGACCATAATTCCAACCAACCAAGAGCATGAATCACAGACCATACTTAGAAAGCAAGAACTTAGTCAAATATGATCTTCTAGTATCTTTTCTCTAATATCTTAGCATTTTCTAGAGATGGAAGGAAGGCTGGAATGAGGTATGTTTTTAAACATCACAATCCTAATGTATGTAGTAAATAGAAAATCGCTCAGCATCTGAGGCATGAATACAGAAAGGGATAGATCAGATGAGAAGCTGCATCCTGGGAACCTCTTAGTAGAATGGCCAAAGTTCAAGCATACCACTGGGACAGTGATGGGAGTGTCAATTGTTTACTTTGGCTCCTGGCTCTCACACATTCCCCTAAAGCCTATAATTGGGAGGGAAGACTAGACGGCATGGAAGAAAATGTTTTGTACTTTCATTTAAATTAGCACAAAGGGAGGGAACAGTTTTGCTTCACATGTGAAGTCAGTCATTTCTTGGGTTGCTAGCTCAATGTTTTAGCAGAACAGCTGTTCAGTACAATGTGGCTTTCTACAAGCAATATTTCTACTGCTAGAAAAGTGGCAGTCTGCCAAAGAGAGTGCCCAGACCAACCCCTAAACAAAAAAAATCTTTTGTCAACGACTCTAATAATTTGTACAATTCAGGAAAGGGGGGTTGCACGGTCTTTGCAGATGTGCATTTATGATGCTATTTTTAAGCAGAGCAGCATGGAAGAATAGATTCATAAGACTCATAAGTTGATCATTCATTTTAAGCATTTGGCTTCTGCTCCTTCTAAAATTTCACTCTGTGGAAACAACACACAGCCAGGCTTGAAACGAGGTAAGGGAGGGTGTGACAGCAAGATGAAATCCTTCATTTCCAAGCCTGTGATGCTTGCTCAAAACCAAGAAGCTCTAGGGTGTTTTCTTCTCCCACTAAGGAAATAAATGTGGTTTTTCTGATCTCTTGCAGAAGAAACTTGCTATCCTTCAGCATTTTGAGGAAATAAACTCTTAATGAGCCTGCATTCTTTTACAGCAGTCCATTCTCTGAAAATGAGTTTAAGTGCTGAAGGAAATGCCAGAAGCATTTACGCAACCAGCACCAAATTAATGCGTGTTAATTCTCTGTAGTTTACCATCACAGCCGCTGTGCAGTTTTTCTGGTGTGAAACTGGGTTTAGTCTCAGATGTGTCCTCTGCATTCTGGTTGCCAGACTCCACAGCGGTGAACTCGTCTGGCTTTGACTCTGGTGACGGAGTTAAGACCATTTTTATAAATTACAGTTTCCTGGGAAAGAACCCTCAAACTTCTCTTAACAGCAGAAGATCAAATCTGATATAATCCCTATCTTGTATTTTTTATGCAGTCATATACTTGATAGTTACGTAAGAGGGAATTAGACTGATCTATTAAAATATGAAATCCTATATTAAAAATGACATAAAATTAATACAGACTCCTTCAGTAAAGGTGATTACAGAGCATAGACCACCATAGAACGTTCATTGACTAGATCAACAACTTCCTCTGATTTTGAGACTTGGGATCTTTGGTAGTGTTGTTTTCTTTTTTAAAAATTCAATCTTTTCATAGCCCATATAGGTATAAAAATGGTCAATTTAGTGGAGTTGCATGTATTACTATACTGTGAGTATTTTGATGCACTTAGAGTACAATCCACCTGTATTATGCTGTCCCCTCAAATTTTAACATTTAAGTATACTAATGTGAAAGGACTAATCATGATGATGGGATATTACTAAAAGAGCTTATTTTGCTCTACTAATGAATGTTTATTTTTAAAATTATTCAGGTGAACTGTGTCATCATACTTCAAGTTTTTACTCAAGTGTTTTCACATGTTGCCTGAGTTTAGTAAGGATTTACAGTGACAATTAAAATTATTTATTTAGATGTGACCCCAATGGAGGGGTACTGCCCTTTGTGAAGTGACAAGTCCCAGACAAATGGTTACTAACATGTTCTTTTACAAGTTAACAAAATCACTTTTTTTTTTCATATTAGAGAACTTCTTTAGGTAGAGAATTTCTGTGGCAGTTCCTATTTTGCAAAAAACTAAGTTCTTTCAATAAAGCAAGTGATGATTCCCCAAAATAGATATTTTACATTCATGTTTTCAATTTTTTGGTTTCCTCAAAATAACAAAATGGAAATATAAAAAATAAATTTGACCCGTGTCTCATGGTAGTATATTTCCAGAACATATTGGTAGGAACATAATTATCCATGCTACATTCCTTTGGTTTACTCAGGCCAGGTATTACTTTAATGGCATAAAGAGTCCACACTTTTTTTGATGTGCAGTTATGAAGATGTATGATCATTTTTTACGCTTATGCATGATCTTTTCCAAAGCTCAGAGAAACAGTCATTATTGTGTACAGAGGCATTTTCTGGTATGAGTTGGATACAAAAACATGAGGAGATATTATAAATCCATGATCACATTTCATATTTATAAAACTTCATGAGATGAGATCATTTTTCCTTCTGCACGTACAGTCTTTTTAATTACCCCTGCTCTCTCTGTGCAAAAGATAGATAAGTAAGAAAAAGGGATGTTGAGAGATGGTTTCTTAAAGTGAATGTAGATGCTTGGTGTACTGTGCCGTTGTACCAAATGAGTCATTTAGTTTGGCCCATAATTTATACAGGTGGCTCAGGAGGCCCAGATCGATTCGTAATAGTCTCTTTACACAAAACAAGAAAGACTAAAAATAATATTCTATAAATTTATGTCACAATTCATGTAAAACCCCTCTAGAAACAATTATTATGCTTTTAATAACCATACTCAACATGCAGTAAACATTCAGTTCCTTCCACTAGACTTCACTCTATTCCTAGCTAACTCACTTGACCAAAGTGGACTCGGGGAGTAAGCTTGTGAATGCCAGAGGAACTCATCCCCACCACAGAGCATGTTCTGGTGGGGTAAGAAGTGACCTGTCTGCACTCAAACACCTCTTCACTTGTAGCTATGTGTAAGATGAAACCATAATTGGAGGTTATCATTTCATAGCACACTAATTTTTTTTCCATGTTTTTTCACAATGACATTAGCCTATGAAGCAGTGGGACTGCTTGCCCGGTGTCAGGTTTATAATCCCCTGCTCTCATTAGCTCTCTGCTGAACTCTTTGTCGTCTTCTGCGTTCATCTCTTTTGAATTATGTCTTTGGCAAGCCTCACCCTTGGTGTGATTAATTAAAGTTGATATGTTACTGTATTCTGAGTTCTCAAACTTGGTCCCACAGTCACCTCTTTGCTACCTTCTACTTCTGGTATTCTTTTTCCATTGTCTTTTTTCCTCCCCATCTAAACTATCCGTATGAGGTACTACGTTTCACGATCTTGTTCAGAGCAAAACTGTGAAACATCGGTAACATTCTAGGTAATGATTAAAGTAGTGTTCATAAGAGCAGCCAGTCCAAAAAAGATATTTCAGTACAGGTGTCTCGGAGATTTTAATATTTCACTTTGCTCTCTAGGACACGTCATACTGGACAGTGGATTTAGGGGCTGAAGAAAACTCCCCATTTCCTGTGTGCCGCTTATACTCCACACGTGCAACCTTATATCCACATTGATGGTATGCTATGGATCTCTGCTGCTAATGTTAGTCACCTGATTTGCAGAGAACTAGAACTAATAACCTTTTCAAATGTTATCAAATTATGGCAAATCCTAGACCAATCAAATTACTTAAGTGATCATTGATCATTTATTTGATATTTTAATTTTGACTAAGTCTACCTCAAGGACTTCTTGATATTTCCATTAGTTTTGGTAGGACGACAAATGCCAAACAGTAACATAGCTCATAAATTTCACCAACAACGAACTCAGAATGCTGTAAATTAGCTTTATTTAAAATGACCTAAAAGCAATGAATGGCCTTTAGCATAATTACAGACCTAGCAGACACAGTGGAAATCAGGGGGGAAAGCACCTAAATGATTAAGAAGTACATGTGACTATGTTATAAGTCTTTTTGGGGTGTGAAGGGATCCGATTCGATTTCTCAGTAGTGAAGGAGACAGAAGCTCTCACTTTTAGGTCGCCTTGCAGTTTAGGTTGCTAATGATTCCATTTTAATGTCACCGTTTAGTTTCATACTGATCATTTATACTGACAAAAAGGAAGAAAAGAAAACAAGGAACCTGTCATCAATCATTCATTTAATCAAGTAGCAAAAGTAGATAAATAAACATACTGAGTTAATTATTCTTCTGTATGTAGTGATTGACAATAAAGTTAATTTATGCCTATTTTAACCCTTTGATATTTTGTGCCACTAGGAATAATAGCATTAGCAGTTGTAGAAAGGACTTGGGGGTGACCCTTTTTCCCCTAAAGTGTCTTAAGAAAATTCAGTCTTCATACTTAAGGTATGCATTCACTGGAAATCTCTTTCGCTCAAGAGTTGAGGTTATTTGCATCTAAGCATATTAACTCCATGCTACCAAATAGAATGAAAAACAATTATGGTAGTTTGCCTCCTTTGTCGTATTCCTGTTCAGACTCTTCAATGAAGACCTTTTTTCTTGGCAACGTGCATTTTTAATGTGTAAAAGAATTTGTCACCAGATACAAATATGCTATAAATTCAAAGGTGTGTTGGATACGGCACTAATGGAAAAGAAGTCTTAGTGATAGCAGAACACTAACATGATATATTTGAGTTAAAAGAGTTTTTGAAAGTTCTAAAAACCTGTTTTTGGTTGGTCTGCATTTTTCTCCACTCTACCAGAGAATGTTTTTTTCTGGTGGCTATTGTTATTAAAAAATCAGTAATTACTTTTATTAGACTTCGTGCAAACAGGAGTATTCTTGAGGTGAGTGGATAGTGAAATTAAATTGTCTAAATATTTCCTCTGGAATCTTTTTCTAGCATTCCTATCTAAGTCAGTCTGCAGAAAAGAAACAGGGAAGTAAGAAGCAAACTTCATGCATATATTTGGGGTTGAAAACAGGAGTTTAATTGTTGATGAAAATTGTGCAAAATTTGAGGCTCAAACTGTGGGTGCCTCTATGATTAGAGATAAGTTTCTTCTAGATGTGTTTTATTAAATGGCTTTTCCCTTGGCAGTTTTCACATTTAGTGTAGCTGAATTCTACCCACTCACCATTTTAAATTGCCCAGCTCTCATATTGGCTTCAGTTCTAACAAACTACAACTGGAATTGGGGAGAGTTGGTGGGCAAGATACCTGGGACTGAGTGATGGCCAGACCAGAGCACATTTCACACAGATGCCGCGCTTTGTGTCTACTGTTCTTTGAGCCAAAGGTTGGGGGTGGGGGAGAAGCTTTGCATATCTTGGCTTGGCCTGTTGAGGAAATGATCAGGGTTAGTATCAGTCGTAAAATCTACAATCCTAAGAGCAAGTTACAGTAGATTTCGAGCTTGTGTCACTGTTACCAGATTGCCATTTTTGGTTCTTGATTGCTCATGTTGAAATTTGTTTTCTATAAACGTTCGGCTTAAGTAAGCGGTTTTGCTCAGAAGGCTTTCTGACCACCAGAAGAGACAAACTATCGTAGTTTGACCTTTAATGGCAAAGTAAAATTTGGAAAATACAGAAAATGTAAACCTTTAGCTATAAACTAAATAAAACAACATATAGAAAAGAATTCATCAAATCGATAAGTAAATGGAGAACTGTTCATCAGTAATGAAATCTGTTTTAAAAAATAAAGATTGTCCACATTTCTTAAGTTCAAAGTACTTACATATTTGATGAATGAATCTACCTTCTCACCACCATTCCTGCCATGGATACCTCTAAACTTTATTAATTTCTGTGTAAATGTGTTAAAGAGAAACCTTCTTATTCTTTTTTGTTTGGCCTTTGTTTGGCCTCCTTTTACCTGCATTACATTAATTAAGCAGCGGTATGAATGAAGAGTGGGAATTTGTGGCCTTTTTGTTCACAGAAATAATGGTTAATCTCTTCAGCTTTGTCCAGTTTATGACTTTGCTTTTTCATTCACTTCACAATCTGCAGCTAGCAAGTTAAGCATAATACAGCTTGTAATCACTGTGGTAACAGTAAAATCAACAACTCTGTTTTCCTTCATTGAACAACCTTTGAAAGTTCTTTTTTGACTTACATTTGAGACCATAAAAACTGAGGGGACAAGATCCCAAAGAATCTCTAAGTAGATGGTAGAGAGATGTACATCTGTATGACCAAGTACAAACATAGTTTTAAAAGGAAACATTTGACTTTGAACTGAAGTATTTGGTCAAAATCTCCTTTGATTTAGTTCATGAGGAAATAAATTTTAAATCTGGATTTCTGATCATTCTTAGAAATGCGACCAAGTGAATCTTTTAGGCACAAGTATATCTTCTTTTTCTTAAAAAAAATATTATTTATTGTCAAGTTGGCTAATATACAGTGTATATACTCTTGGTTTTGGGGATAGATTCCTGTGATTCATCGCTTACATACAACACCCACTGCTCATCCCAACAAGTGCCCTCCTCAATGCCCATCACCCATTTTCCCCACTCCCCTCCCACTGCCATGTTTTCTTGGTGTAATTCTTAGAGCTACCTAGCATCTATTTGATGTATCTTTTAGTTGTCTGAAGCAGTGGCTTCCTATCCCCAGTCCCAGAGTTTTAAAGTGAGAAAGAAGACGGGGCTGGCTGTGGTTTGCCTTCTGTCCTTCCTGAATGTCATCACTCTCTCTGTTGGAAAAGAAATCAAAGAAGAAAGGATTTTTAGGTGCTCAGAAATGGTGGGATGAAACTAAAGCCCTTTACCTGAATACTTGGTTCTTTTATTTTGATCTACCGTAATTTTTTTTAACTTAAAAAAAATTATTTTGAGAGAGTGGGAGAGAGAGCATGCATGAGAGAGAATGAATGGGGGAGGGGCAGAGAGAAAGAATCCCAAGCAAGCTCCCAGCTGTCAGCATAGAGCCTGACATGGGGCTTAATCTCAGGAACCTGTAATATCATGATCTGAGCCAAAATCAAGAGTCAGACACTTAACCAGACTGAGCCACCCAGATGCCCCAACCACAAGTTCTTGGTTGTTGTTGTGTGTCACTTAGAAAACAGTGCTCCAGTTAAGTCTTACAGTCATGGGCAGTTTCTCTCCTTTAAATTACCTCCTTGTAGATTTAGTTATTCATTGAGAATAAGAAATATATATTAGTCACCTGCCATTTGTTCTCAGAGCTTGGAGATAGAAAAGAAATAGAAGATGCATTGGCTGTTGAAACATTTGCAATATATTTGTAGACATGAGGCTTTTGATGTAAAAAAAAAAAAATTAGCATTTTTGAGAGAGTCCAAATAACAAAGCTGGCCAGTGCCCTTCTTGGAAGCTAGCTATCTAAAGTACATTCTGAAATCACAGTGGCTATGTGAGAAAGTTGTTGTCTTTTAGTGTGCCTTCATAACATTTGTCCTACTTGAGCTATTCCAGGACCTATGAAGAAAGACAGGTACTCTGTAGTTTTACAGAGGAGAAAACTGGGGCACAAAGGCACCAAGTGACTTGTTCAAGATTAGATGCATTCTTAATTCTGAAGCATATTTTTGCATGTTGCCAAGGTAGAGATGCCCTGAGACTCACAGCTGGCTTTGAAGCCAACTCCTGGTGACTTTGGTTGATGGAGATCCACAGGTCTGGCCTAAATATGTTTCTCTGTGAAATGAGACTCACAATCATTTTGTTTTAATTGTCCATGAATCTTAAGAGAATGTAACTACAAATGGTATATTCAGAGATAAAGTCAAAGAATGCTCAGTTTCTCTGAGAGGGTAGTTAAGAGTTATCATGGCAACATGACACCTGACAATAGTTAGCTTAACATTTTCATGAGAAATAGTCTTCATGAGAAATAGATCAGGCTTTTGAGTTTACCATTTTTTAGTGAAACGAAACTGAAGTGTCCATGGAGTGAGCTAGGTTTAGACTTCCTCAGTAGGTTTAAGCTTTGGTTACCTTTTAGAAGAAACATTGTAATCTTAAATAGGAGATCATCAGCCATGGATACTATCCATGTGTTTATTTCCTCTTTCCTGTAGAAAGGAAATGCTATTATTTAACATTTTAAATGCTCGTCTTGATATCACAAACTTAAGATTTCTCATATTTTGGAATACTCTTTGATGAAATCTTACTCGTCTGGTAGCTTTGGTGTTCTGTCTCTACTTTATTAGACTGCATTTCCTAGAATTTGGAATTCCATTTCTCTTGGGATTTTAGTGGGCAGCTTATGCACTCAAGGCATCACCTAAGTACCAGCAACACATTCTTGACTGAATAATGATGTATGTAGAATGTTACTTTTTTTGCCTTATAAATGGATAGCAATTTACACAGCTGTGGATGTGGGATGTTTCAATCCCAGACCATGTTGTAAGAAAAATTGAATGACAGTGAGCAAAACAGCAGTAATTATAAAACTAATTACTAAATGCTGATGATGCCCATAGGCTTTGCATAACTAAAATTAGAAAAGGAAATTGCTTTCGGCTTCAGAGAGGCAACATGCTAGCTATTTCACTGTTTCAGTCAAAATGGAGGGTAGTATATAAAGTTCAATCAGGAAAATATACATGAATACATACATATCTATAGATTTGCATATACATATATTTCTCTATGTTGAAATGTTATTCACTCTATCTTACAATTTTATTTATAGAACTTTATGCATAGATATTTACATAAAGAAGATAAGTATATTAAAATATTTGAATGCAGTATATATACTGTGCATTTTGCATACACTATAATTACAACATTAAAATGCATATCTTTACAATATATTTATACATGTTAGGTTTCTCTCATGTACATTTTCACAGCAGAACGTAGCGTACATTTCCACCCTTGCATAAAGAATCTACTCTTGTGAATTCACAGCACATTCTTCAAAATGAAATAGTAAAAATTAAAACATTGATCGGCTCATAGAAAATGAATCATCATGTTTTGAGAAGATAAATGATTGATAAATCAGCAGTCTGTAAGGCGTACCTTTGTTCATGTTCAATTTGGAGGTACGAAATATGTGATCTTAACCCCATAGAAATTACTGAGATTGTAAACCTATTACCTGCAGACCCCAGACAATTCTAGAATTATAAGTGCTAGAGCTGATACCGATAATATTCAAGTAGGAAGTAAGGCAATAATGAATTACATTAGTATGCATGTCAATGGAAAATTATTTAATGAGTTAAAAATGTGAAAATTTTATCGAAAATGTTTTCCTGTTCCTTGCAATTGATATCTATTTCTGTCCTCTCTTAGTCCTGCAGACAAATGCTATAAAACATAAACTCTCCTGAATAAACTATTAATGGTTATGTTTAAGTTTCAGATTAAATAGATCATGGATCAGGATGATGAAGCATTGTTGATAGAGAGGGAAAATGAATCCTGCATTTAAAAAATTCAAGTAGTTCGAATGACCTAAAATGTAATGTTTTATTTAATTTTCTGCCACATGTTATTTCAAAAGTCTTAAGAAATTAAAATGACAAAAGACGATACTGTCTGTAGACATATATTATTGAAATGAAATCCAAGTATAATTGAATCAAGGCTGTAATGAAATTCTTCTTGTAACTTTTACCTAGTGGGGCAGTGCAATGAGTTAGTTCTTCCCATTTGTGTTAGTGAATTTAGTAATTAGCTCTTTAACTAAGGCAAATGGTCTAATAATGGAGGAATAAATCACAGAATGGCATATAAAATGAATATGGAAAGTCTTGCTTCATGTGTAATGTCTGGTAATTTAGTCAGCTGTAACTAATATGTACACAAGTTGGGGTAAAGTCTCAACTTTTGCAAGTTACACAAGGTCCCGAGAGTCATAACAAATCATTGCTGCTCATCAGATGTCCTTCAGATGTGAGGTTACGTCAGTCATGAAAGTAAGTATGTGATCAAGAATTCAGAGACCTTAGGGTCAACTAAAGTGATATTAACAGTTTTATATCTATAAAAAATGGAATATATTTTGCATCACGTTTATTACTTTCTGGTTTGTTCTTCCTGGGACTTCAAGGGGAGAGGAAGTGAGAGTTCTTCTGAGTATGTTGGTGCTGAACAATACAGGCTGGGTTTTTTTGTTTTGTTTTGTTTTTTTAAGTAAGTGATATCGGGGAGTCTCAGGAGGAGGAGATGGCCAGACAGGAAGAGACGTCAGAGCTTTTGGAGAACCAATTCATCCATATATTTCACATATCATTACTGAGAACCCAATGTGTGACGGGCTTGCCACCATCTTGCGGGAAAATCAAAACTTGTCTCTAGGCAATGTTTGAACTGCAAACTTGGCCAGTTTATGTGTGAATAGAATTTTAGTAGAAGACAGATAGCAGTAAAACCATTTTTTTTCAAGGCTCTCTGTTCAAAATTCATTGTCATTTAACTCATTAAGAAAACACACAGTGTCCTGTGAGGTACTGTTTATATCAACCAGTACCAGCAGGCAAACCTTGCTTACAGACAAGTTCATTTTCTACAAATTTTCTGTCATGTTTCACCTTGGTAATCTCCATCTCTTGTGTGCAAAAAGAAATTTATTTTCAACACTTGAGGGATATAGAACATCTGACTGCTGTCATAACCTATTGTTTTTAACATAAACATTATAGCTGCATTTGCCTTGAAATATTTGCCCATGATTGCGTAAATCTGAGCCAGGTACCGGAGTGTCACCTTGTGCTCTCCAGCATCAAAACTGAGACCTATCACCTAAAAAGTGCGATTTGCTCCCTTCACAAGCATTTACTTCAACAAATTAGAAAGAGCTTTCCTTTTCATAATTGAGTGAAACGGTGCGCTAACTGAAGAAAAACTTAGGAGAGAATGCGTTGCTTTTAACCATAGCATATAGAACCCTTCAAATGTGGCTAAGGGCCTACTATATTTTCCTTTATCAAAAGATGGTTGATTGCTTAATGGTTGAAGCACTACTAAATAGCTTATATCACATTACTGGAGAAAATGTGCTTTACATCAATTGCACAATGTAATTCTTCCTATTATTTTGGTAGAATTGTTTTACCTTGCATGGAAGCATGCATATAAGGGAGAATAATTTGATAATCTTTTGTGATATACAGGATATCTAAAATACGTTATTCAGGAATTATGTCGTTCACTTGGAAAGCTGGAGCCCTTGTCTATTTCCTCTGCTTACTCATTTATGGAATGATGTGGCTTACAACTCAACATTTATCTGGTTTAAAACCAAAATAAATATTTATATTTGGTTGTTTTCTGGCTCCATTTTGTATGCCTCCTATTATATTTCTTTCTCATTTTTCTTTCTCACCCACCTCTAATTTTATATTTATATGCCCCTCCAAAATAATTTTTGGAGCATCATCAAGTATATAAAAAGAATCACTGTCTAATTTATTACATGAAATGAAGGCTACCTTTGTATTGATACCCTTGGCTATGAAATTTTCATTCATCATTAAACTAGAATAAAGTTATTATTCTAAAATCATTTTACTCATTTTTTCGGGTTAATATTCTTCTTTAATATTCTCTGATTGACTATTGTAGAAGGCAAAGGAACATCTGTTTTTTTTTGTTTTTTGTTTTTTTTTTTTTTTGTTTTTGTTTTTTTTTGCCCAATGGCTTCTCTAAGATGATGGCTCTGCTTTTTCCTCTCTTGAGAGACCACATCATCCCCCAACACACACCTTTTTGACCATTATTTTGAGCTGTTTTATAGCTGTTTCCTAGTCTGACGTCATTTTGTGATCTTTAAAAATGTTCCCAAGCATCTCTTTGGGATTTAATATTTCTGCTCTGGTATAGCCTTTTAATTTACTGATCAGTTGCCTTTTTAGAAGTTCTTTCTGTGGGTTTGGCCTCTCTGGCCCTCTTTGTGTTCTTTTTCATTTTTATACTAATAATTACAACACTTCCCAATTAATTGCCATTTGTGAATATAATTGATGTGTTTCCTCCCTCTCCAGACCACTAATGAAGATGTTA
Organism: Lynx canadensis; assembly: GCF_007474595.2. NCBI lineage: Eukaryota > Metazoa > Chordata > Mammalia > Carnivora > Felidae > Lynx > Lynx canadensis. Next base: position 82,669,864 of record NC_044308.2, read on the forward strand.
AATAAGTCTTAGCGTGAGGCTTAACCTCAGCAGAATTCCCTTGGACCATGGGCATATTAGAGTTTACTGTAGCTTTATTTATTTTCTCTGCCTTTAAGAGTGCTCCTGGTTGAGGCATTTTAATTCATTTTCCAGGATTTCACGATAATGGAGCTCCGTATGAACTGTCTGTCCCGATATATAATGCCTACTGAACTTTCTCTGATTTCTGCACACCAACATCATTGGTTTACTTACATATCCGCGATTCTTAAAAGCGGTGTTTGTGTTTAAGACAGTGAAAACAAAACGCTTTTGTGAATTTAGTGTCTGAAATATTATCACTATGCGATAAATTCAACTGATTTCTCCCTGCTTTTCAGTGTCGGCACAAGTGAGTGCATCAAAGGTGTTTAACACAGATAAACTATGTAGCTGTCTTAGAAGAGAGAGTGGTTCCATTCCATCCCAACAATATTGGGTCCACTTTCTCTATGATCAGAATATTACAAAGGGAGTGGAGAATAATTTATATCAGAGGTTCTGTGACGGAATGAAATGGAACTCTTTTGAAGTATGATCTCTGAAAGCACAGCATGAAGCTCAAATAAAGTGAAGGACATTCGCTATTACAAGTAATGTCCTTAATAATCTTGTTAGTCTAGTCTCCCTCTGTACGAGACAAATGGAACATTATTGGCTTATGGGCTGTAGTAAATAATTTAGTTTCCAATATTCAGGCTGCTTTGACAGTAAATTAAAATGACATGAAAGGGGCTTGTTGAATAAAGAAAGTATCCAATCAAATTTAATTGGCATGACTAAGGCAGTAGAAATATGTTTTATAATTAAACCATGTTGTCTTGGAGCTTTATAAGCATGTATGAATCAAAATGTCAAAAATTATTCTTTGATACTGTGCATTTAAAACTTTGCATGGTGAATAGTTTCCTTAAACAAGCTTCTAGACATGCATATTGATGTAACATGAAAATAGTTTCATGTTTTAAATAATAAGTGATAAACTTCTCCATTTGTAAACCCTTGCAAGTAGCAATTCTGATAACAGACCACTTAGAACTCTCCTTTACAGGATTTTGTTTTCAAATTGATACACTAGTAACTCAGAGGAAGCTATAATTTTGCGATTATATTATGGTATTTCAACATTCAACCTTTTGGTGAAGGAAAAAAAAAAGATCTAAACTCATTGAGCAGAACAAAGAAAAGGAATAGTATTGAGAATAAAAAAAAGAAAAATCCAAGGTATATTTTCGTTTACTGTAACCTTCTCAAGTTCAAGATGAATTGCATTTTCCACATTTGACAGCAAACGTGTCAAATGCTTCTGCTATAAAAGACAGGAAGCCGTGGGAATTTCAGGTTTTTGTATGACCACCTGTCCTATTTTTTCTTCCTTCCCCGAAAGTGGTGCATAAGTAAGTGCCTATTTGTAATAAAATTCCTAATGATGGTTCTTTTCACAACTCGGGTGGAAAATATATGGTGGTGTGTCTGCAGAGATTGCTTATAAAAACCGAAAAGAGCTCAGCAAATCATTTTTCATTCTTAGCCTTTTCCAACGTCCTACTCAAAGTAAGCCAGAGATTAGAGAAACGAAGCAAGGAATTAGTGTTCAAAATACTAAGATCATATGTGACTTTTTTTTAGAGATTTGTGTATTATTTTCTAGTCTCCTGATAACTTTTCGGGGAAGATTTTTAGCTAATAGTCCCTCTATTTTCTTGATTAGACCCAGATCTAAGGAGCTGTTTCAGAGATAATACAATTTTTGTTTACATTGCTCCAAGATAGCACTAAAGGAATATGCTACAAATGTAGTTTCTATAATATGTTGTTCTTTGTGCAGTGCTGTGGCATTAGATGATGTAGAGATGAAAAAAGTGACCAAAATGAATATTCTTTAAAGTCTGCTATATGCAATTTACATTCTTCTCCGCTTGAAGACTTGAAAATTTTAAGCACATTTTGATTAAAATTTTGACCTAGGAACAAATTCAGAGGCCGTTTTTTCTTTTTTGCTTTTTTCTTTTTCCGTCCGTGTTGATCCCAGAACCTCTATAGGCATGCAAATGATACATGCTCATTTTTCTTTCTCTTTTTTTAAACCATGTAACTACCAAAAATCATTACTAACAGACTGTTGTCTGTGCTGCTGTGACCTCAAAGGAGAAAAATAAATGAATGACTTCATCGTGAAAGCAGAAAAGCCTCATCAGAGAACATTTCTGGAGAGAATAATACAAAGTGGGATGTCTATTTAGTCATAATCGCTATGTGTGAGAACACTGTTCTCTCTTGGTAACCCTAATGTATATCAAGACTTTGTGTTTTGAATAGCTCCTCCTTTGTTTCTCACACTTCAGTCTGCATCAGAATCACTGGGTGGGCTTGTTAAAACAGATTGCTGGACCCTCCTTCCTGACTTCCTGATTGAGTTGGTCCAGGGCAGGTTCCAAGAATTTGCATTTTTAACTAAGGCCCAGGTGATGTTGATGTTGCCTGGGAAGAAACACTTTGATAACCATTCACTCCTACTATAAACATGGAGTTGTTAATCTCATCCTGTGAGCTGTGAATTGGAGGTCTATCTCTGCCTTCAAGAGCTGAAGGTCTGTCCTCTGAGAAGCTGGCACTGTGCCTGGACTTTAAGTAAAACCCAAACCCTACCTTGGGTATAAGCTCAGAGTACCATGGTCACACACAGCAGAACACTTGAGAAGCTTTGGGTGTTGAGAGATCCCTTCTTGAAGATTTAAAGTTCAAGCTGAAGCCTGAATGATGAGTTAGGAGCTTTCCAGGAGAAAAGGGAGGGAAGGAGAAAAACTGATACTTTGGAGAAAACTTGAATTTTTTTAAATCATTAATAGTAACCTAAAAAAACACTAATGTTAGTTCTCTGAAGGGAAAAATTATTTGTCTTTACAAATCTAATTGAGGAGCTCCTGGGTGGTTCAGTTGGTTAAGCATCCAACTCTTGATTTCAGCTCAGGTCACAATCACAGCATCTTGGGATCAAGCCCCGTGTTGGGCTCAGCGTGGAGCCTGCTTGAGACTGACTCACTCCCTCTCTCTCTCTCTCCCCCCCCCCCCCCCTCCCTCCCCCCCTCCCCCCTCCCTCCCCCCTTCCCCTTCCCTCCCCATCTGCCCCTCTCCCCTGCTTGTGCAGTTATTGGCTTCCCTGTTACTTGGGGGCCTACGGTATATCATTATCTCCATTTCACAGGTGAAATAGGCCAAGGGAATTTGAACCTGAGGCCGCATGGCCACTATGTGGTCCAGGAACTATTAAAATACTCTATTTTGATCAGTTCAGTACTATTTCTACTATACCACATTACTAGCCTACCTTTAACAACTTCTACTTGTCCGGCCTGCCACTAAAGCCCTGACTCAGCAAATGCACAAGTAAAGGCTACCCTATACTTGTCAACTTGAGTGGGCATTCCTTCCCTGAATTGTTTCTTCCGACCTTGTCTTTGTACTTGTTTAGGAGACAAGTTATTTTCCTTGTAGGCTGACGGTTTCCAGCTTTTTATTTATTTTTATGTATTTTTTTTATTTTTTGGTCCAAGGAAATTTCACTTGGACATACAAATATGTAGGAGGCTATTTGAAAACAGAAGCTCTAGGTCAGTGTTGCTAACTTTGGCAGCTCTCCTGAATTTAGCTGAAAAGCTTTTAGGAAGTAGCGTCTGTAGTCTCAATCAGACCACCTGATTCAGAATATCCACTGGAAATATACTGGGCAGTTGGGATGATCAGCCTGATTTGAGAGTAATGATGGCAACTGACATTAGAAAGTCTTCATTCCTGAGTACCAGATTGTGTTAAGTGTGATTAATGGGTTAGCTCATTTAATCCTGGTAATAGAGAACTAGCCAGTTAAAGGAACCACAATTCAAAGTCAGAAAAGCCGTTTTCCGATTTAGAACACTACATTCATGCGCTATAGGTCTCTGGCCTACGTCTGTATTCCATGCTGATTTTTCTCCTTGCCCTCTCCCGACAGCCAGATACACACATGCATGCACCTCAGCTGATTCTGCAATAGGGGAGGTCTGTCGCCATGACACTAGATTCCTTGAAAGAGCCTGGAATAAAGTAGGTTATTTAAAAATGATTGATAATAGAAGTTTCTACCAGGAGTAAGACACCAGAGAAAAAGAAAACACAAGACGATTATGCTCTATCCGCCCTCAACCATTCACCAGAAATGTTCTTAAGTAAGGCAGTTGGCAGAATTTCCAGATGAGATTTAAATTTTCTAGAATGAAACGGGCTGAAACGGGCTGTTTTGAGGGCCCATTATAGTTTCCTCTAAGCCCTGTCTGGTTGTCTGTCAAAGTCACCATTTTCCTGACAGTGTTAGTGAGGAATTCCAAAACATTCTAATGCTCTAATGAATTTTTAAAAAATAATTGGACAAGTCCTACCTTTAAGCTGTCTAGACAATGTATAAGGATCTATCTGCACAGCCATGTTTTAATTTTTTGTTACGAGTAGTAAATTTTCTTTCTCAAGTTGACCTATTTCTTTTTTTATTACTTTATTTTTAATATGAAATTTATTGTCAAATTGGTTTCCATACAAAACCCAGTGCTCCTTCCAACAGGTGCCCTCCTCAAATAATCCATTGAGGAAATGGGCAGAAAACATGAGTAGACACTTTTCTAAAGACATCCAGATGGCCAACAGGCACATGAAAAGATGCTCAACGTCACTCCTCATCAGGGAAATACAAATCAAAACCACGCTGACATATCACCTCATGCCAGTCAGAGTGGCTAAAATGAACAAATCAGGAAGCTATAGATGCTGGAGAGGATGTGGAGAAACGGGAACCCTCTTGCACTGTAGGTGGGAATGCAAACTGGTGCAGCCACTCTGGACAACAGTGTGGAGGTTCCTCAAAAAATTAAAAATAGATCTACCCTATGATTTCCATTATTTTTAGAAGCAAAAACCTATCTTGCCTTTTAGCTATTGTTCCTTCTTCCTTGAACAGCTTTATAGTCGGCAGGGAGAACATGGATTTGGAAGTCATCTGACTTGAGATTAGAGGTTGGCTCTGCCACTAACTAGCTTTGTGACTTTGGGCAAGTTTACGAAATGCTTTGAGCTTTCCCCGTGTATGTGACTGGGCCTATTCATGGCCATCTCTGGGGAGGATTTTGGTGAAGACCACCCGGCTAACCTGAATGGGGGCAGCCGCACAGCACTTGCCTTGTGGGAGGAGCTCAGCACCAGCTCCTTTCTTATCTACATCTAGTGCTTTGATTCTTATCACTGTGGTATCTGCTTCCATTTTGGTCTACTAAGGTTCTAGGCTTTGAAGGAGAATTTGTTCCTGGAATCATAGGCTCAATAATCTAAGATTTGCTAATGAAATCATAGGTGAAGGTAGAACTTCCTTGAGCTGTATTTGTGCAAGTTTCTTGATACTCTAAAAGAAAAATATTGAGTAAATATTTGACTGCCCATTCTTCAACCTTCATCATTAGAACCTATGTTAATCTGATTCAATCATTACCTTGTAATTCAGTTTTTCCTTTTTTGCTTCACAAATGCTTCTGCAGATAGGAATTTCAGGCTTCAGCTCTGTAGGGAAGCCATCCAGACCTTACACTAGCTCAGATAACTCATTATGAATAGAGGGTATTGCTCCTTGTTTTACATTCTTCTTCTGATGAGATGTTTAGAAATACTCAGGCTTTTTTTTTTCCTTTAGTCAAAAATAAGAGAAGGCTCTGGGCTCATTTATTTTGAAATAGAGACATTGGTTTCCTCAAAAAAAAATGCTGACAGTGGAAACTCTTTATGATCTTGGCAATTGCAACATGTAATAACAACATGATGTTTTACATGGAAGCAGGTTTTCTCTATAAATTCTTGCTACTTTTTGGGAAAATTCACTGCAAGTTGGTGCAATAATGACATTCTATTATATATTTGTCACAACTTGCAAGTAAAAATCATATTCTCGTATTAAGCTTGAGATTAAACAAGTCCTGTTCAAGTTCGAGATTGAACAATTTAACCCCAAACAGCCTACATTGATGAGAGAAGATGTACATCATTTCCATAATTTGGTTTTAGAAGGACTCCTCTAGAAACTGTATCATTCTTAATTAAAACTTACTGGCTAAGAGCGCTTTTTTTTTTTTTTTTTTTTTTTTTTTTTTACTTTGTGGAAATTATTCTTAACAGCGAAGTGTGGGTTAGTAGGTAGGAGCTATAGAGAATATAAATTCACCTGAGTGTCTGCTCTCAAGTTCATCATGGGCCTGCGAAGACAGGCACCCCAAATCCAGAAAAGCAGAATTGCAGAATCCAGAAGTATTTAAAAACGTGGATCATATTTTCATGATGTAGTTTAGCTAACTTGACCACTTCTGTCATGGTAAAATCTTGATGAAGTCTAAATTCAATCCATGTAGGGCGAGACCCACGAGCTACAATGTGTGAAAAATGGCCTCAAGTGATAGGTTTTTACAGAACAAAATTCACAGTGATACAACTGCTTACCTTTTCACAGTGACACTTATTAGAACTTATGAGAATCATAACAGGTAATCTCTTTCTAAAGGCAACATAACTTTGTATCAGCTGCAGGACTGAGTACGCTGCTGGCAAGGTGTATGGTCTGTCTCGTTTAGTCTGGACAATGCCATGTCGGTTGTCATAAAACCGATTTAAAATTCTAACCTCTACATTACACAGCCTCATTTCGTTCCGCGATTCGTAATTTTAGATGTTCTAATCTTTAATGGAGGGACTTACGATTGATTATGAGATGTGTACATTCATTCCAGTGTTCATTTGGAATATACAAGTTTTTAGCCTCTTTCAAATTCCCTGCTCAGTATTTTACGTGCTTGAAATATGAGTATAAAAATAGTAGATTTTTTAATGCTTTTGTGTAGGCTCAGGAGAGTCCTTCCTGCAATATCTAGCTGGAAAGGTAATGAACTGTAAAATATGTTGAAATGATTGGGGATTAAAAATCTCTGGTGTGTACTGACAGTGCAATTATATTCCACAGTAAAGGTTTCTTGTATTAAGAGTAATAAATAAAACTTATTTTTTCCCACTGTGATTGGTTGTCACCACCATAATGATGGCTTTGACCTTCTTCCTTTTCAAATGTCGTTAGCCTGCGACCAAGTAGTCAGGCTATAGCCAAATGCTGTGGAAACCTGAATACAAAGTGAGAGTTCTCACAACCCCCACAGTGGTGAAATCTGGGAGGACAGTAGAGACCTTTCAGAATTCTGCAAAAGTGTTGCTGTTTACGTGTGGTGCACATACTTCCTTCTTGTTATTTGTGGACTCCTGTTTCCGAGCTTTGAACTTGCTTGTGCTTCTGGGATCGGGTTTACAGCACTGCCTATCTGTGAATATACATTGTGTAAGTAAACGGACCTTGCTAGCTTGCCTTCCCGAGGAGTCAAGCTCCTGAGCGGCACTTTCCAGGCAATAAGTTAAATAAGAATGTAAATCTATGTCTACAGACTTAAGATTTTAGAAGATCATAATCAGGCTCATTTTTATTTAGTAAGTATGACGAGGGATTTAAGATTATATACAGACTGTTGATTAATTTTGCCTTTTTTCAAAAGTGAAGCCATTGTCAAAATTACTTCGGTGGGTCAAACTGAAGAACGTTGCATTGGCTGGCTGATGCTTGTGGCCTTTACTTCATTTTAATTCCCTTTTTTTTTTTTTTTTTTGAAATACATTTTCGTCTGAAATGTGAATGTCGTGGAATGTCCCTAGTGCAAGGCTCCTGAATAGCACTGGGCCATATTTATTCATTAGAATTATGTGCCAGTTTGGTCTCCCTTTCCTATTAAGCCCCATTTGTCTGTCTAGAAGGTCAAAGGAGCAGCTGCCTTCGGGGCAACCTCTCTGCACCTCTATTGTTTTGCTTCTGCAAGGGTACTAACTCTTTCCTTCTTCCTGGAGACCTGCAGGATTGTCCTTTCAAAGTGTTTACCCTTTCTCAGGTCAGGGAGCAAGAAGGACAACCGCTTACATGTCCCTGGAATCCCTGCTGCTGTAAGATACAGTGTTGTCATTGGTTGCCATCTGGATGACTTGATGCTTTCCCTTCGCGGTCTCACCGTTCGCAAGTGAAATCGGCCAAAAAATGGACACATGTATGCACTACTACTGTAAAAATCTTGATGCTTTTTGAGCAGTTACTACCCTGGGTAACTGCCTCAAACTTATTTCCTCCATTGAAGTGACTTGGAAGGCAAATCTGTCCTCTGTAAGCGTAACTTTGATTGCCCTACCCCCACTTTTAATAAGACTGAGAGTTTGGTAGAGCATTTACTACAAATGAGTGACCACTTACTCCAAATATCTGCGGACTTAGGATAATCAGGAAGAAATTCCTTTACTTTACCCGAACTTTGCAGTTACGTTGGGGTAGGTAGATAATGAAAGAATGAAGCATTGAAATGTGCCTAAATAACATGCTGTTACAAGCCTTATGATAGATTTGTGTTTGACTTAACAGCTTTTGGAACCTAATAAAAAGAACTTAATTGACAATTTCTTGAAATTGCTAAGAAAACCTAGTGATGTTGGTAGGGTATAATAAGGAGTTTCTCATCACTGTCTTCAAGATTGAGCCTATACAAAAAAAAAAAAAAAAAGAAAGAAAGAAAAAAAAAGGATTTATCTCTGTGGTAACTCTAAGTAATTGATATACAGACAAGGTTTGGTTCCAATTTGCCAGCAATAAAGTTGTAATAGGGTTTTCTCTGCAATTTTAGCCTTAATGTGCTCATTCCAAAGAGCGGTATTTTTCCAAGCGAACAAATAACATCAGTAAAGCTTACGATCAGTAATAGCCCCATACTCATGCTCGCATTAAACTTGTTAAATCAATTCACTAGACACTTTCTAAAGTGGACTGTCTGTTTACTTTGACTTGCACCCTATGTGGATGATCCATCAGTTACATTTATTTGAATGATCTCTACATTCAAAATTGGTAATTATTCATGCTTGATTGTGGTTATGAATGAGGCTCTTTTTTTTCTTTTCCTCTTTTTCTGGGGCTGCTTTTTTTTTTTCAGTCTTTGGTGTTTGAAGGATGTGAATGTTTAGCAATACAACTACCTGAGTGGGGATATTTTTGCCTCTCCAAAAATTCATATGCATACTTAGTTGCATAGTTACTGTGGATAGTATCTTCCATAGTCTTCTACTCTTCTTCAGAAGGTGTTTTTCTTGAAACATACATAGACACAGGCACACACACACACACACACACACACACACACACACTTATCAAAATGGGTATGAATTCTAATCGTGCTGCCAAAGATAGAGTATAGTCCAATGGGCACAGAAGATGTTAGACCAGAAAAAAAAGTAGCTGGTGTTCTAGAAAACATTTTGGGGAGGTAGGCAGTCTCCTAACCCTGCTTCATTTTTCAGTGGAACAAGCTGAGCCTGCTATGGCACGCTGCCTTTTGTCAGTAAACACAAAGAGAAATCTGAAGCCATCAATCTTCCTTATCAATACTACTCAGTGTGATTCTTTTCCTAGCCATTTTCCTTTTTCTTTTCCTATCCAGAACTTCATTTTTCTCAGGGTCCTTTCAGTTTGTCTGTGAATGAGTTAAGGGTCAGGTAGGTAAAACAAAAATGAATACTGTGTATTTGCAGAATTGTGTATTCCTTAGGGTTTGGTGGAGGGGCCTCCATATACACAAGTCCAATATGGTAAAATGGACATTTTGTGAATAAGCTGATTTGCCTGCTGATGTCTGCCTTGGATATGATGATAGCCATTCTGTTGCATTGTATGGTGGGAACTCTAGTTGTCCTAATGACTAGAAAGGCTGTTCCCCCATAATCTATCCTATGTGTGGTTTATCTGTGTCCTTAAACCAAGTCTTTATTTTTCATACTTAACTGTATTTCATATTTTTCTTTTCTCTTAAATCAGGTATGTTACGTATCAAAGATACTATACTATCTCAGAACAAATGTGAAGTAAATCTTTAGTATGGCTGAAATTCATGACTATAAAATGTATTAAGTCACAAAAACAATATGCCCTTGCTCCAATTTAATATTAATAATGTTTTCTTCCATCACATGGAACAATAGTTCCATGAAGTAGTCTAGCACTAATACAGGTCTTTGACTTGCATTTTAAATTTAAATTTTAAAACTTGCCTCTGCTTTGTCCCTTATTTTAGAGGGTGCCCTGGCCCAATTTGAAGCACATGCTAATTCACTGGACTGCTTTTGACTATGCTACTCTTTGTCCTAGGTTCATAATTAGGGGGAAAAACTTAGGCTTGCTGGGTATTTACACATCTCTCTTTTTTTGTAATAAATTCATTAGGTTAATAGCCACTTCTATTGTGTTTAAGCCTTGGACATGCTAGTGTGATTTATCTAGTGTCCCTGTGAGGTGAATGCAGACTCTGAAGGAATGAGAGTGTAGCCCATAGAACTACATTTCTAAAAGAGAGAATTTTCATTCCTGTGAGTAAGCCAGTTGTTGACTCAGATGCAGCTTTGGCTCCTTATAAAATAATATTCAAATTAGGCAGATGAATTAAGACTCAATCTGATGGAAGTTTTCTCTTGGTTTGATTGATAGGTATATACACCTGCATGTATGTACCTAACAAAGTACCTAATATTTTGAGTGACTATTCGGTGATGGACAGTACACTAAGTATTTTTGTATATGTCATCTCACTGAGTTTAGTATGCAAAATAGCCATAATACAGTTATTCTTATTCCTCCTTACAGATAAGGAAACCGAGAAGGCACCTTTTCTATTTAAAAATAGCTAGTAACTAGAGGACTCAGTTGAAACCTAGATCCAGCTCATTCTCAAGCCTATGATTCTTATACAGTGTTACTCTAAGGCAAGTCAGTTTTTAGGGGACAGGTTACTTGGTATTATAAGAAGCAACTCACCACAACTGATCTCCCAGCAGTAAATAGTCTTCCTGTGTTCCATTTCCAATTATTGCTTTTATGCCCTAATTTTTGTTGTCTACTCTGTCCCTTTTCACTCTGTTTATCATTTTCTTCTTGCTAGTTTTCTCCATTGGCCTCAAATCATAATTTTTCCTGGTTTACATCTCCATGATGAGTCACTCATTGTGCTCCTTGGTGAGCTTTTGTTCCTTCATTTGCCTTTAAATTTAAACATTTCCCAGGTTTCTGTTATTCTTGCACCTTTAGACTGGGTGGTCTCAGTCTTTTGAGGTTTTATCTATTACACAATTGCTCATGGCAATTCTGTACTCCCACCCTAGATTTCTTTCTAGAGTTCTGGTGCATACGTTCAGCTTTCTACTGTGCATTGTGCTCTGATTTCCCATATGTTTCTCAAATTCAAAAAAAAAAAAATGCTAAACTCTAATGCTAAACTCAGTATCCTGTAAAACCCATTTTTCCTCTTGTGTTTGCTAGCTCAGTAATAGGAATCACCATCCACCTATGCACCCAGGCAGAAACTGGGAAGTTAACTCCTGTTCAGGTTGGTTGATCTGACCCTTATCATCCCCATCTCTCTGCTTTATTTATTATTTTCTCATCTGGATTTTGCTGGAGTCTAACTGGGGTCCTTGACTGCAGCCTCTCCTCTGTCCCTCTCCACTTCGATGCCAACTTTTCATGTAGCTACATCCATAGTCCTATTCCTAGAAAGAAAACCTATATATGTCACTTGTTTCCATAAAAGTTGGAGTAGTTTTGTTGTTGTTGTTTCCTTTGCTTTTCTAATACACAAAGAATATGTGGCCTTCATAACCTGAAATCTGTCTGCTTTTCTAGCCCTATATGTATTTTTCCCCTCCTGGAATTAGGGTCCCTTCCTTTGTAGTCCCATACCTGTCTGACACATTTTTATTGCTTATTTACCTGTCTCCCTCCTCAAGCATTTTATCTCTGTATCCTTAATGCCTAGTCTACTGTCTGGCATACAGTAGGTGCTCATTAAGTGAACTATCTATTGAATAATGGTTTACTACTTCAGAAGAATACATCTTTGAGACAATCAAATGGCTTTATAAAAGCCATTTATAAAGTTATATAATTCAATCACTTTATTTAGCTACCTCTTCCTCTTTGCTTTTTTCAAACAGTGGAGAAAACAATGAGCAGCCTATAAAATCAGTGACATTGTTCATTGGTCAAAGTTCTGGAGGACTCGGGGTGCCTGGGTGGCGCAGTCGGTTAAGCGTCCGACTTCAGCCAGGTCACGATCTCTCAGTCTGTGAGTTCGAGCCCCGCGTCGGGCTCTGGGCTGATGGCTCAGAGCCTGGAGCCTGTTTCCGATTCTGTGTCTCCCTCTCTCTCTGCCCCTCCCCCGTTCATGCTCTGTCTCTCTCTGTCCCAAAAATAAATAAACATTGAAAAAAAAAATTAAAAAAAAAAAAAGTTCTGGAGGACTTATCAAATAGGAAATGATTCAGAACTTGATTGTACTTCATACATGGCAAATGTATGGAGAAAACTCTTAGTGTTGGATAAAAGTCATTGTGAAAACCTGTGGAAGTCTGTATTTATGGATTATGTCAAGAGATGCTGTCATCTTTCTCGGAACATTGGAGGAATTTTGACAAGAAACCAGTTGTAGATGAACCCAGTCTTTTATTTCTCCTCATTTCTGGAAAAATATTAAGGATATGTTGGCCAGGAAAATTTAGAATAGGGAACATGGCAAAAGCTTGTATTAATAGGAAGTATGCTTTTAACCTTGTTCTTCTTCAGTAATAGATACATTCCTTTCCAACCCTAGCACACCACAGTTAACATAGGAACTTTGAAAATAACCCTGCTTTGAAATTGCTTAATGCTTATCTTTACTTTGACTATAATTTGGCTACTATGTGAGCAGAATGTCTGCCTCAGTTGGCTATGAGAATATAATCCTATTGTTCATAGGTGATACTCCTAAGTATGGTGAAAATTTGGAAATATGTCAGTATCTGTAAAACTCTTCATTCTCATTTAATTTACATATCTTTTGTAAAAAAAAAAAAAAAAATAGAGGAGTGAATGCCCAATTGTTTGTTTGTTTCTTTTTTGTAATGTCATAATGATCACAGTAGGGATCAGATCAACCTGACCAGAGTGCTTCTAAATCATGGGCTATTTGAGTTGGAGGGACGCTGTGAAGTCATTTAAAGTGTATTTTTTCAAGGCTCAATTGCCAGGTGGGCTGTTAATTTCCTTCTTTTCCATGGTCCTAGTTTTGTTCTCAAATTTGAGCCAGCTTTCTCATTCAGTGGGGGCCATCATCTGCCCCTACTACACATAAACATCTTCAAATGTGAATTTTTGAAGACAGTCTACCCTTCGTCTTGGAAGGCCAATTTCACAGTTAAAGGTCTTTGTCTCCTACTTCCCCAGCACCCTGTGTGATATCTCTCACTAGGTGCCAGCAGCTAGATAGAATTCATTGAGGAGTGTGGTTGACTGATTAACACGTTGTGAGAGGGTTTCATATCTGTGGTTTACAAAATCTCGGGCCAGTAAAGGGAATTACTGTTAGTTGTAAAGAAAATATGACGCCCTCAAAGAGAGCTGCTTTTCAGGCCCAAAGCATAACTTAGAAATCATTTGTTTGAGGTTAATCTATGTTACGGAGACATGAAGAGTTTTCTAAAATTACTCAAAAAATGTAGATTTTCTCTTTGTTTAAAACAAGAACCAATAGATACTATAGGATTTGCTTGTAGATTTCTATTTGACCATTGAATGTATATCTAAATATATTTAGGTAAATTTTGGTGAATTTAAATCCCTTAACAACAATAAAACCCTATCCATTTTGACCACAGAAATTGGTTTAATAAGCAATGCATTTAATCATAGAAAAGTTTCTCCCTTTCACAGGGGAGGGGGGTAAGGAGAGTATAAATAAATAATTTCACTCATTTGGAATGGATTGTAATTATTTTGATTGATTTTGTTTTCATAAATTATGAATGGTAACAGATCCAATTTAAGTCTAGGAAATGGTGAATTACCAGTAATTCTACTAATTAGATTTTAAGATCTACCCCAAGTATTATCAATTTCAGTTTGCTTGTAATTTTTTGATGAATTAGGATATAATCCAGGGAGACCCTTTCTAAACAGATCCGTTTTGTTTTGCTTCATACTGGCCATTATAATTTTTTGTTTGTTTGTTTTAGAAAAACCTAAACCAGGAGATAAATATGCTACAATTTGCTACTGCTCAACCTGAGTGTATATCGTAACTTTATTTCCTTCCTGATCAAATGCAGTTTAATTTGGACTTAAATATTTGTTCATTACACGGTACTCTTGGCTTTATTTTTTCTGGCATAATTTTAATGTCAGTTTTGTTTTTAAGGCAGGCACTCGGTAGATTGTGTTTTGAAAGAATGAGTGACATGTGAAGCAAAAATTATGGAAATCTGTGGCTGGATGTCTTTCAGAGGTCATTCAGTCATTGTCCTCATTTTACAGACATGAAAGCAGATCTCCAGAAAGTAAGAGGACAAAGAGAACTGAAGGCTGGCTTGAGTTCATAGATGGACTCCTCCTCGATTGTAGTGTCAAAGGTTGGTTTGTATCTTGTGGGTAGAGATCCTTTCCTATGTTCCTCGTCAGCTTTCTCTCTCATCCTGCTGGGCCACATCCCCAAACATGACCTCATTCTTTATGCCCTAATCCTGTCTAGCTCACCCCTCCCTCTCTCCTAAGGAATGATCTTCCTCCTTCCATCCCCTCCCAGAGACTAACGTGCCAGGCAGGACCACCTCAGCTTCTTGCTCCCATACCTGTGAGTATAGCTCTTTGTGCACTCACACTCACCTCTTCTCCTCAGACATGGGGGAGGGGCACCCCTACTCTTGTTTTACCACATTAACCCCTGTGTTCTCCAGGCCTTGGGCCTTGCTCCCCAGTTAGTCCCACTCTTACATAACTTAGAGGCATCCTATAAAGGCATCTTCTCTCTATAACTTACCCAACTACAGCACTTAAGTATCTCCTTGGGCCTCAAACAGACCTAAAACACAGAGCTCCTGGTGAAATACTTGTATCCAGTAAGTCTAAAGATTTAAATTTATTCTTTATTTGACTAAAAGCTGTGACTACGTTTACACCTGCTGATGGGGTTGCTTTTTGTTCAAGTGAAGAATAAAGTATGCCATGGGAATAGATCAATTTTGGAAAATGATATGACGAATATTTAAGTTCTCTAAACATCCTGGTTACCACTGAGTGTGGCTCTCTTCTAAAATCTGCCATTAACGGGTCACTCCAGGGAAGGATGGCTTGTCACAATTGAAGAAATTACTCTCATTTGCTTGTTCCCCCCAATAAAAGTGCCATTTCATCTTTTAATGATTTTTTTTTTTTTTTTTTGCTATTAGACTGCAAAGGTGGAATGCCACAGACCTTTGTCATGGGTAGATTATATGCCAGTAGACACAAAGGAGTCATTTTGGATTATATTTGGGTTCCTCTCCTTCTTTGGGAATATAATAGAGATTGTGATAAATTTAGCTACATTGTTAGGACTTGTTAATTCTACCAGAAATCTGAATCATATTTTGATGGGCACTTCTTGAGAGTAGCAAAACAAAATGAGAATAATCAGTTTAATATTTTAGTGTCGCTGTTGTTAAGGTACTTAGGAAATCAAGAAGGTTGACCACCTCGCTAGGGCACCAATTTCTTTAAGGAAGTTATAGTAACTTAAAGTAGAGATGGTATTATGTTTTAGGACTAGCTTTTATTTTTTTAAGTTTGTTTGTTTTGAGAGAGAGCACATGTGCAAGAGCGCGCAAGCTGGGGTGGGGCAGAGAGAGAGAATCCAAAGCCGGCACTGACAGTGCAGAGCCCAGGGTGGGGCTTGATCTCACAAATCATGAGATCATGACCTGAGCTGAAATCAAGAGCCAGAAGCTTAACTGACTGAGCTATCTGGGTGCCCCTAAGACTACCTTGTATACCAGGTTCTTTGTCCTTCCTATTTGAGTAAAACTAATGTAGGTGGGACAATGATAACCTGAAAATAGAAAATTTTCCAAGCTGCTGATTAGAGTTATACTCTATACTGATGTAATCAAAGGTCTACAGTGAATTATTTCAATGTTGTGAGTATTCATAGGACCTGATCTGGGTGTGTTGATTGTATCATCTCTCTTGTCTCAGACCTTCGTGGATCACCCTCACTTTTCCTCTCTACTGACAGTCTTCCATGTCTTATGTGAATGAAAGAAATACTCCCCTTTCATTCTCTTTAACTCTAGCTCTATTATATTCAGGAAAGGAAGGTCTGCAGTTTGGAATTTGATTTTTTCTGTCAGTTTGTGGTGAGTCCTGTCTTTCAATCTCCTGGCTCAGAGTTGGAGCTTCATAGTTTGTACTTCAGTTTTTTCTAGACACTAATTCCAATTTTATCTCGTGTTCCTTCATTTCATTTTTTTTTTACCTTGTAGAAGAGAGTACAATAAGAAGCGCTAATGACCACTCATTCCTAATTTTCCAATTCATAAAACGGTTCTCTAATTAGACTATCCACCAGATTCTTCTCTCATCCATGGAATAGAAATATGGTTTTGTTACTTAAATGATTTTACTTAAAAAAAATCCATAGCTGCTTCTCTTTATTCTTACTATTTCTTTATTTTGTTTTGTTTTGTTTTGTTTTATTTTACTGTATTTTATGTTTATTTTATGTTTATTTTTGAGAGAGAGAGCATGAGCAGGGGGAGGGGGTGGGGAGGAGAGAGAGGGAGACACAGATGTGAAGCAGGTGCCAAGCTCAGAGCCTGATGCAGGGCTCAAATTCATGAACGGTGAGATCATGACCTGAGCTGAAGTCGGACGCTTAACTGACTGAGCCACCCAGATGCCCCGATTCTTGCTATTTCTTACACAGATGAAATAGGCAAAACACAAGCGTGAGTTATAATCCTACTTAATATTCACTGTTATCCTGATAATTCATTTAAAGAACACCTATGATAAGCAACACTCATGAAATGTTTTGGGGGTGAGGAAATATTGTAGAAGTAAAACAGTCAAAAACAATATTTTGTTCTTGCTCTTTTTCTATTTAAAGGGAAGAATCCCACCAAAGGGGGAAGGAATAAGTCAGATCATGAAACCTTGTCTTTTGAGTTTCAATGTTAGAATGATCTGTTAATGATAATTCTCAAATGTCATGACAGGTTCATGGTGCTTGGGATGGATGGTAAAGGTATCAGCTTTATAATCAGATAAAAACTCAGTTTGACCACATCTAGGTATTGATCTTAAAATACAAATATGAATAATAAGCTGCTCCCGATGATAAATTAAAAATGTAAGAATATATATAAATAAACAGTAGCAACTTAACCACAAAACCAAGTGATGAATCTGATTGAGTCAGTGCGATCCAGGAGTAGTAGTGGAACACAGGGACACCGTGAGTGAACTGAAAGGGTCACATAGTTTGAGAACCAAAAGCATGCATGGTTATTTTGTTGGCCCTGGGATCCTCAGTGCATGGCCATTTACCTTGTATATAAATGTTTTCCAAAGACTATTATCTGGTTTTCACATGTCTTTATCCCCAACACTGCTTTTCTCCTAAGGAATAACTTTAGTTCTTTTATTATGTGAAAAGATCCTTAGATCCTCATGTTTGTATCTTAAGAGATTGAACTTAGATTTTTTTGAATATCTAGTTATGATTTATTGGCATATACTTAAATGAGCTAAACAAATCTTTACAAGAAGAACCCATTTCTACCTGTTAAACTCTTTTTGGCGGGGAGGAGGTTAAGGTCAGCCAGCACTCAGGTTGGTCTTGTGATTCTAAATTACTACGCAAGTCCCCAACTGGCCCTAAAGTAATGATAAATCTGACCATACACTTCTATATTGAGCAGCAGGACTCAAATTAAGTTTATCTTTTCTCCTAAGTTAAATCAAAGTTCTAACTGAAGGAGGGAGAAAGAGGTTAGAGAGATTAGATTCATATTTGGTATGTGCAGATAGGAGAGGAGAGGGGCCAAGACAAACTGTTCTTGGTCAGAAGCAGAGAAGAATAAACCTGAAATTGAATGGAAGTGAAATATCGTTGCGAAGTGAAATGTTACAGAGAGTGATCTGTTAATGATGATTCTCAAATTTAAAGTCTAGGTGATTGAAAGAATAGTAGGTATGTCTTCCATTCACATGAGACTTGGAAGACTGTCAGTGAGGTAGAGAGGGAAAATGAGGGTGATCCATGAAGGCCTGAGACAGTCAACATACCCAGGTCAGGTCCTATGAATACTCACAACATTGAAATAATTCACTGCATACATTTTATTACAATGGTAGAATAGTGGGTTGCCATTTAGAATCCTAACCAATTTCCACTTTTGGCAGGGCAGGGGTGGAGGGGTAGAAGTTATGTTTTTCCTTTTCAGAAACCTGCAGCAACTACATTTGCCTACTGACTGAAGTCGGTTCGTATTTACTTCTAGTGATAATCCTGTGTTCATATATGTCCAGATAACCCTTTAAAGTTTTAAAGTATGTTCTAATTGAAGTATAACTGAGATACATTGTATTATTTTCAAGTATACAAAATGCTTTGACGTTTGCATAGCTGTGAAATGATCACCACAGTAAGTCTGTTTACCATCTATCACCACACAAAGTTACTTTTTTTTTTCTTAAGATGAGAGCTTTTAAGATCTACTTAAACGGTATTATTGACTGTAGTCCCCTTGCTGAACATTACATCCCCATAACTTACTTATTGAAGTGTTTTCAAACCCATTGCAGGGTGGATAGTAGTATTCTGCTTTTCAACATGAAGCAAACAGTACAAATCCATCTGGTATCGCTATCAGCCACCTGTATAGCTTTCCCGCTTATTTTTCCTCCCGCTTGGAATACGATCCTGCCTTTCTTGTGTTTATCCCAGTGCTAGCAGTTTTTCAAGAGGCCCCAGAAAGTGCCACCTCCTTAGTGAAGGTTTTTCCAATCATTCTCCGTAGGCAGCATTCTTTGTTCTTCTCTCTGAGTTGTCGTATTTCCTCAATAAAATATTATATTAATTGAATTTAATCCAATAGATCATTTATTTGAAGAAAACCCAGCTCTATAAGCTTTTATTTTTAAATCACCTTGTTCCTTCCTTGTTTCTTTTTTTTGTTTGTTTGTTTTGGGATGTTTTGTGGTGTTGTTGTTGTTTGTTGTTGACACCCTGTAAGCTTTTCTAATTGTCACATTGGTATTAGGAATCTGGACAAAGATTATATTAGGGTCTACTAGATACACAGACCAACTCTAGTCCGTCATTGTAAGATACATCCATTGTAACATACATTTAAGACAGTAACTCTTCAAAGAAGGAGTTGTGCCCGTAAAATGTTGTTTATTTTTATATGTTCGCTATTCACAGTTTTAACACTGCATTTAAGAATTTTTCTCAGTTTAATGTAAAGTCAGAGGTGGTATTTGGACTTTTTCAGGTGTTCAGAATCTAAACCTGGTAAGTAACTGGCAATTTAACATTTCAGGTCATTGTAATACCAAGTGTGACGTAACGGTTTTATGTGTCAAAGTAATTTTCCTCCAGTATACTTTTTTTTTTTTTTCCGTGTAAGAAGTTAGGGACTTCTATTTCTATTCTAAAGTAGTGGACTTTGAAATTCACACACCTTTTTATCCTAAAGCAATGCTGAGAAATAGTGGTGGTATCTATCTTATCGTAGGACTTCTTGGCTCGTGGGCTTAGCAACAATCATGAGGAGTCCCTGCTTGCCTTGAGAGCAAGGAGAGAAGTTTTGGAAATACACAGTATTTGATAAAAGGTAATGGAGCAGAAAGTTTAGCTCATCTGGAATTGAAAATAAACTACCTGCTAGTAGTTTGACAGAAAAAAAAAAGAGTTGGCTTTAAAAATGGCTCTGTCCTCTGCTTTGTTTTAAGCTAGACATATTTGAATCAAAGGCCTAAGTAAAGAGAAGAATTTTTAACAAGTGAAAGAAAGGCATCTTTCCGTTTAGAAAGTAGCATGTGTTAAGACTTCATGGTGTTTGTATTTCTGCCTCTCACTTTAACATCCTAGATGTTTTAACTAGAAATTAATCCTGGGAGAAACTTTTTGCCTACTTTAGTGTTGATTGTCTCATAGTTACATTGTAAAGACACGCTGTACTTCAGAAGCCAAGAAATACAAGTGTAGTGAGTACAATTCTACTTTCTACACCATTGTTTCAGATTTCCTTCAAGTTCAATATAGAACCAGATGGATTACATGCAGAGCATGATAAAGTTGATTGATTGAGCAGCTTGCCAGGACCTGAAAGGTCATATTTTCACCTTGTTTCATTGAAATTAGGTAGGCACACAATCTAAGTGATTTCAATCAAATCATGATGAAATGTTAAAATTGTTACCTTGGACATATTTAATAACAGTTAAACATTGCCTAGTTTCACTTTGTCACAATCATTCATGGCATTTTGTTAGATTTTTTTTTTAATTTATAGACTCATCAGCTCAATAAAAATGTTCTTTTAATTGGTAAACAAAATAGCCCAGGGACATCAAAACAAAAAATTTAGTTTTTTAATGGAAATAATGGAGCATAGTTTGTTAAAAACTGATTTGAAAAGGTAACTGACTTGAGAATGACATAATCCATGTGAGAGAGCTGCTTTTAAAGAAGATAAACCTGAACACTTGCATTTAACACTGTATGCTATGATGTGTGGATTATTAATGGTCTGTGCACACACAGGTATGATTTAACTAGATTTTACTAGAAGAGGTAGATTTAATTAGAGGAGTTAGTGTCTGAAAAGGTACTAGGGATATTTGAGAAATGGAGGAAACTTGAGGAACTCCCTCCGCTGACCTGCCACCTTGCCTTCCTTTCTTTTAGCAAATTCCTTTCCCACAAGAAGCACGAATGATAGAAAGTGCACAACGTGTGTTTATTTCCTTCTTTTCCCTTTCCAGCCTTCAGCCACAACAGCAGCCTTCTCTCATGACTGTCCAGTTGATCAGGGCTCTCTGGCCTCCTTTTGTGAAGAGTCCCTCAGAGGCCCAGGATCTAAGGCCTCCAACCATGGTATACAGCCTGGTTCCAACTCCTCCTATGCCTTCCTTTTTCCTAGTGTTCGTCTCTGTGAATTTTCTTGATGATTGGTCATACTTCTTGAGAAAATAATAAGGTAAAGAGCCTAGTGCAATGGCAAGCACAGAGTAAGGGCTCTTCTACTTTCCATAATTATTGTCACCACTACCAACCATCACCAATGGACAGCACTCTCGGCTGTCTACTCCAGAGGAGCTACTTTAATAGGGGAGATCCTCACTCAAGACTAGTCCCATGGCCAGCATCTTTAAGGGGAAGGAGGCAACAAGGGCCATCTCTGGTTGGATACCAAGGATTGGCCTAATAAGTCTGGTTTCTGAAGTATACTCCTCTAACATTCTGCCACCAAACTCTTTGGCCTTATTTCAAAGAACTATAAAGTAGATTTAATAAGTATGGGACTTGACATTACCTACTTCTCAATTTGCTAATAGTATTGACTCCTCTGTAGAGTTTTCCTATGGAATCCTATTGTCATTTTTACAGTAGAGTTTTCTACCTATGGACGTGGCTGTTGCTTTTATATGGTAACAGATTGTCTTTTCTGTGATATTTACTAAAAGCATGGTATTTAAAATTGTTTTCTCAGGTTATAATAGCAAATAAAGTAAAGGCTAAACTTTATTGTGCCAGACTTTGTTTTCAGTGCCCTACATGTGTTGGCCCACTTCTCAGAACAGTCCTAGTAAGGGAATACTATTTTTATACACTTGGAAAAGTGAGGTACAGAGAAATGAATAACTCACCCAAGGTAAATCATGGAGCCAGATGCAAACCTGAGCAGTGAGGCCTTGAAGACCAAGTCTGATATCTTCTGCAACTGCCTTTATTTTGTTTTCCTGTTTGACATATTGAAAGTAGACCCTATATATTGGCTCTCTGATGGTCTGTCATTAAATTATGTTGACACTCTGAATTATTTCCTTTATTAAGGGCATTTCAAGGAGTAGTGCATCTTAAGTATGTATGTATGTATGTATATGTCCATATGTTTATTGAGAGAGAGAATGCGAGCATGGGCGGGGCAGAGAGAGAGAGAGAGAGAGAGAGAGAGAGAGAGAGAGAGAATCCCAAGCAGGCTCCATGCTATCAGCACAGAGCCTGACACAGAACTTGATTTCAGGCCTCCCCAAGAGTATTGCATTTTAGAGGTACACACATACATACACACACACACACACACACACACACACACACACACACACATTTATTGGTGTATCCCTTAGAGTATATTATGTCGGGGAAACATAATACCGTTTTTGAAAAGTCATTGCATTTCCCATTCTTTTTCCTTTTTTAATTTTTTATTTAAATTCTAGTTGGTTAACATACACTGCAGTATTGGTTTCAGGAGTAGAATTCAGTGCTTCATCACCTACATACAACATCCAGTGCTCATCACAAGTGTCATTTCCCATTCTTGAGGCTCATTTTCAGTCATTTGAAATTCTTTTCTTTTTTTTTTAATATATGAAATTTATTGTCAAATTGGTTTCCATACAACACCCAGCGCTCATCCCAAAAGATGGCCTCTTCAATACCCATCACCTACCCTCCCCTCCCTCCCACCCCCCATCAACCCTCAGTTTATAGCAGCACTCTCAACAACAGCCAAATTGTGGAAAGAGCCTAAATGTCCATCAACTGATGAATGGATAAAAAATTGTGGTTTATATACACAATGGAGTACTATGTGGCAATGAGAAGGAATGAAATATGGCCCTTTGTAGCAATGTGGATGGAACTGGAGAGTGTGATGCTAAGTGAAATAAGCCATACAGAGAAAGACAGATACCATATGTTTTCACTCTTATGTGGATCCTGAGAAACTTATCAATCATTTGAAATTAAAGAGGCCTACCTGTCTAAAAGAATGTAAAGGATGAGTTGAGTACACAGTCTCCTTTTTATATCTGATAGACACCAGTGACAGGATAGGTTTTAATTTGTGGACACCAGGACCATTTCAACCACTTTGAATACCTGGAAATAAAAATTGCCAGGTCAGAATTGTCCCTCTGCTCTTGTTTTTTGTAGTTGTGTGAAATAGAATAATTCAAACTGAGAGGAGAATCTGTCTAGATGGAAAGTCCTATAGTAAAACCTCTGCATGAGAGTCCTCAACATGGAGCCAAAAGTGATGTTTCCACTTCAGATATAATTGCTATTCTATTTCAGAAAAATGCAGAGATGAAATAAAAACAATAACTGAAATAAACCTCCCAAACTTACAATGTAATGATTGCCTACCATACATGTGATACGTGGCTATGTGCCTTGTATACGTCTGGCCCAGTCACCTCATTTTACAGATGAGATGAGAAAACTGAGGTTCCTGGAGCTTAAGTGATCTGACCGAGGTCATTTAGCCAATGCCTTTGTAAGATCTATCTATGCCCTTTATCTCCCCATCCACTGTGAGTTTGAAGGACTCCCCAAGGGAAGTTCAACTATTTGTGCAGAGCACTGGTAATGGAATCGCATGTGTTACAGACTCTTAGTACTTTGGCCAGTACAGGTATTTGCATTCATATTCTGGGCATTGTCAACACTTCTTATTGATCATGTTTAGAGAGAGATGTTAGAAGGCTGTTAAGAGAGTTAGTGGGTTTAAAAATTCTCTCTCATTTTCTGTCCAAAAGAGACACATTTGTAATATCTGACTTAGGAAGGTGAAGAATTGTTTGGGATGGGTAATTGCCAGCTTGACATTTGTTATTATGACTTTGTCATTTTTGCCCCGTAGTTTATGAAATCTGCTATTGTATATTGCCCAAAGGCTTTAAAAAATCAATGGTTGCATTTTAAAGCATATAGAATAAAATAAATTAAATGCCACAATTCACATTGTATAATTTTAAGACTTCGGGGAATCTGAGCATACCAAGGTCAGGCTATTCCTGGGGTATTAAGAATACTAGAAGATATTGCTTCCAGCTCATTGTACTTTCTCTATATTTTATGGTGTGAATTTTACTACATAAATGTACAAATGAGAATATATTAAGTGAATATATACAGGTAGAAGATTTTTTAAACTTAATGTGCTGAGGTAGTGTCACCAGCATTTAAGGGTCTTGACTTATGAGAGGCCCATAGACATCTGTTGTCCTTTCTGTCATCTCATCAAAGTGTAGAAAAGAGAATTAAGAACAGGGAGGAGCTATGTTTGTTAGAGTTGAAAGATTTTTGTAGGCGCTCCAAATGCTTATGAAATCTCAACCATGAAATTAAGCTTTTTTTTTATATGCCTTTATAATATAAGCCAACATTCTTCTTCATGAAGGTAAGATAGATTTTACTGACATATTCTACTGGAGTTTGTTTCACTAAATAAAAATTTTCAAGATAATTTAAGATGGAAATAATTTAAAACACTTTTTTAAAATATATTTAAATATTTCCCACCAACTAGATTGTAACCACCCTAAACTGGATTATAGGTTTCCAGAGGCCAAAATCTGCATGTCTAATTTGTCGTCATGCCACAAAACACTACACCCAGTGTGGAGCATGCACGCAGGTGTGCTAGTGATACCTACTGAGATGAAATGAGCAAACTTGTGTTTCACAATTCGTGATCACTCTACGCAGACATGATCTGGAGCCAGTCCACTTTCTTTCATAGCTGTGAAGAATTTAGCACTTATCCATTCAACAAGTTGCCTTTAAGATAGCATAAAAAATTTGAGATAGCATAAAAAATTAAAACATGACTCTCATATTCTTGATGGTTCTTTTCTCCAGATGCTCAGAATGCCTTGGGATAAGAGACTTGCCCAAAGAGAGGTGTATCTTAGGTGAACTTGGCCCAGATGATTTAAACTCCCAGTGACTTTTATAAATCTAGCACCTTCTCCTGCTTGTCTAAGGGACAGTGGTGCCTGGCCTGAGGACTGCATGCCAGCAGTTGGGTGATCCCAAGTCTTTGAATTCATTTGTCTCATTGGTTCTCTTCCCTTCCCGTCCCGTCCCGTCCCGTCCCGTCCCGTCCCGTCCCTTCCCTTCCCTTCCCTTCCCTTCCCTTCCCTTCCCTTCCCTTCCCTTCCCTTCCCTTCCCTTCCCTTTTTTTATATGCCTTTATATTATAAGCCATATTTACTGTCCTGTCCTGCTTCTCCTTTCCTCTCCCTTATTTTCCTTCCTCTTCATGTAGTTATTTTCCCCCCAGCTTTATTGAGTTATAATTGGCAAATAAAATTGTAAGATATTTAAAGTGTACAGTGCAGTCATTTGATATACATTGTGAAAGGATTCCTCCCATTGAATTACCACATCTGTCACCTCCTGTATTTACTTTGTGTGTGTGTGAGAGAGAGAGAGAGAGAGAGAAAGCATTTAAGTTCTACTCTCCATATCCATTTTACAAAAGTGTTATCAGCTATAGTTACGATGATGTACATTAGATCCTCAGACCTGACTCATCTTATAACTGGAAGTTTATATACTCTTACCAACCTCTCAATTTCCTCCACTCCCAGCCCCTTTTGTACTCCCTGTTTCTTATAAATTTAACCTTGTTTTTCTTTTTCAGAGTGCTCTCCAATTTGTTTATAAACAGGAGGTTCTTCTTTTTTTTTTAAAGGCTGAATACTATTCTAGTGTGTGAGTGTGTGTGTGTGTGTGTGTGTGTGTATGCGTGCACGTGCATGTGTGAATATATTGCATTTTAAAAATTCATTCATCAAAGGACACTGAGGTTATTTCCATATCTTGGCTGTTGTGAATAATGCTGTAATAAACATGAGAGTAGAGCTATGTCTTTGAGATGATGGTTTCATTTCCTTTGGATACATACCCAGAAGTGGAATCATTGGATCATATGGTAGTTCTGTTTTTAATTTCTTGAAGAACCTCCACACTATTGCCCATAGTGACTGTACCAATTTATATTCCTGCTCAATAGTGTGCAAATGTTCTTTTTTAATTTTTTTTAAAAGTTTATTTATTTATTTTGAGAAGGCCAGAGAATCTCAAGTAGGCTCTGCACTATCAGCATGAACCCCGACATGGTGCTTAAACCTACGAACCAATCATGAGATCATGATCTGAGCTGAAATCGAGAGTAGGAGGCTTAACTGACTGAGACACCCAGGCAGCCTGCAAATATTCTTTTATGTCCATAGCATTTGCTGTTTCTCTTTGATACTAGCTATCCTAACAGGCATGAGATGGTATCTTACGGCAATGTTTTTTTTTTTTTTTTAATGTTTACTTATTTTTGAGAGAGAGATTGACAGAGTGTGAGCAGGGGAAGGGCAGACAAAGCGGGAGACACAGAATCAGAAACAGGCTCCAGGCTCTGAGCTGTCAGCACAGAGCCCGACGGGGGGCTGAAACCCACAAACTGTGAGATCACAACCTGAGCTGAAGTCAGACACTCAACCAACTGAACCACCCAGGTGCCCCTCCCTGTAGTTTTAATTTGCATTTCCCTGATGATTAGTGATGTTGGGCATCTTTTCGTGTACCTGTTGGCCAGTCATATGTCATCTTTGGGAAAATATCTATTTGGGTCCTTTGTCCATTTGTTAGTTTGGTTATTTGGGTTTTTGCTTTTGAGTTATATGAGTTACTTGTATATTTTGGATATTAACCTCTTTGGGAAATGAGGTTTGCAAGTATTTTCTCCCATTCTATAGATTGACTTTTCATTCTGTTGGTGGTTTCCTGCACAGAAGTTTTTTAGTTTATGTAGTAGTCTCACTAGCTTGTTTTTGCTTCTGTTGCCTTTGCTTTCAGTGTCAAATACAAAAACTCATTGCCAAGACCAGTCTCAGAGTGCTTACCCCCTGTGTCATCCTCTAGGAGTTTTATGGTTTCAGGTATTACATTCAAATCTTCAGTTCAGTTTGGTTGGTTTTTGTGTACAGAGTAAGATAGTGGTCCAGTTTCATTCTTTTGCACATGGCTGTTCAGTCTTCTCAGCACCATTCATTGAAGCAACTGTCTTTCCCCATTGTATATTCTTGGCTCCTTTGTCAGGAATTGACCATACATGTATGGTTTTATTTCCGGACTTGCAATTATTTTTCATTGATCTATGTGTCTGTTTTTATTCCAGTACCGTACTGTTTTGATTACTATAGTTTTGCAATATAGTTTGAATTCAGGAAGTGGGATGCCTCTACCTTTGTTCTTTCTCAAGATTGTTTTGGTTACACATGAGGTGTGTTGTGGTTCCATAGAAA
The DNA here is from genome assembly GCF_007474595.2 of Lynx canadensis. NCBI lineage: Eukaryota > Metazoa > Chordata > Mammalia > Carnivora > Felidae > Lynx > Lynx canadensis. The sequence goes on from NC_044308.2 coordinate 82,697,183, forward strand.
TTTTAAGATTGGTTTTCTATTTTCATGAAAAAAAATGTCAGTGGAATTTTGATGGGGATTGCACTGAATCTGTGGAGCACTTTGGGTAGTGTGGGCATTTTAACTATATTAACTCTTCTAATCTATAAGCATGAAATATCTCGCCATTTATGTGTGTCGTCTTCAATTTCTTGCACCAGTATTTTATAGTTTTTAGTATACAGATAGTTCACCTCCTCAGTAAAATTTTTCCCAAATATTTGATTCTTTTTTATGTCATTGTTAATGGGATTGTTTTCTTAATTTCTCTTTTTAATAGTTTATTAGAATATAGAAACACAACTTTTTTATTGCCTTTTTTTATACTCACTTTTATATCCTTCAATTTACTGAATATATTTGTTCTAAGGGTTTTTTTTGGTGGTGTTTTAGGGTTTTTTATAGAGAATATCATGTCATCTATAAATAGACAATTTAATGTTTTCCTTTCTTATCTGGATGTCTTTTTTTTTTTCTTGCCTAATTGCTCTGGCTAGGATTTTCAGACTGTGCTCAATAAAAGAGATGAGAGTAAGCTTCCTTGTCTTGTTCCTGACCTTAGAGGAAATACTTTCAGCTCATTGCCATTGAGTATGTTGTTAGCTATGGCCTTGCCAGATAGGGGCTTTATTGTGCTGAGATATGTTCCCTTTCTACCCACTTTGTTGAGAGTTTACCATGAAAGGGTGGTGAATTTTGTTAGATGATTTTTCTGTACCGAGATACTGTTTATATGGTATATAACATTGATTTGTGAATGTTAAACCATGTTGTATCCCTGGAATAAATCTCACCGGATCATTTCAATGTACTGTTGAACTCAGTTTGCTAATGTTTTGTTGAGGATTTTTGCATTCTCTTAATAGAACTCTTAATGATGCCTTCCTTAGGTCAGACTCTTTGACTCCTTTCTTCATATGTTTTTGAGATACTATCTGTATGTACAATATTTTGTAAATAAAAGTAATAATATGGTAAGACATAGTTATATAAAATTGTCAAGTCTTTGAGGGGGTAGAAACCTTTATTCTTATGATTGCTTGTGGTTCATGTTGTCTTCATTGCTACATAATTGGCCTTGTCTTTGCTGTTTACTTGTAATGGATTTCTGTGTTTCTCTTTTATATATAAATCTATATAAAATACATACAAAATATATATAATATATAAGATATTTTATATACATAATATTAAAGTATAATCTTTTACTGGTATACAGATTTGCTTTAGCTCTTTTTTTCTCTACCAGCTTTCCATCAGCAATTTATCAGTCAATTATGTTATGCCTATAACTGTAACAGAGCACTGTAGGAAAGCTCCTAAAATGTATTTGGTGTAGTCTCTACCTTCAAGGAGTTCAGGAAATAGAAGAATTTTCTGTTTTTTTTCCCTGCCAGCCTAAATCATGGATATTGGAAAATTAAGGGTCGTTTGCATGTGTTTAAGTCAAAGGAGAACATTGATGCTCCCCATTAGAATATTTACTATCTCTCTGGGTCTTCCCCCCTTCTCCCACACCCCATCCCCACCTTCTCTCTCTCTCAGAGAAAGACAGGAGGAAATGAGTCCTGGAAAGGCCTTTGCCCCTGTAATTTACATCTTCTGTGCTTGATGTCCTTATGGATTGATGTAAAGTGAAAGGTCATGACAGACTAAGGTTTTCTTGAAGCACTGGTAGTGAACCTGGGATCTATTGCATTCACTTATCCAGTTGTCCCCCTGATTTCTAGGCTAGGCCTGGAAATGCCTAGTAAGACCTGAATGTGTAACCCCCTAGAAAAAAAAGTGACTGATTTTATCTAACATGTTCTATCCTAAAGTGCACTGAGAAAATTCAGCATAAAAATGGCTCAAATCTGCTGAATGCTTACTCACTGTCACGATTTAGTGAATGCTCTTATGTTAAAGTTTAATCCACATAAAACTTTCTAAATTGTTCTTATTGTATTCCTCTCTTTATGGATGAGGAAACAGGCATGGACAGGTTTATCTTTTCCAAGACCTAATCTAGTGAAGTTTCAGACCTGGAATTTGAATTCAGTCCATGATGGGTCTTGAGCCCACACTCTGAACCCCTGCATTAACTGCACTCTCCTTTGAGGGGACACTAACTGTTTGGATCCAGAGACACAAAAATAGATGACTTTATTTTGAGGGGTTCAAATGATTGACCTTAACATTTTGCAGTTTTAAGTTCCTGGCGCAGATAATTATTTATGAAAACGATTGAGGAAATGTGAAAAATATTTAGGCTGTTTGGAATAGTTTAAGGTAAAGAAGGGGCATGACTTACAAATGGCCTCAGATGTACAAAAGAATCACCTCAAATGCCAAAAACCTTTATTCATATTTTCATGTCTTTACCTTAAGGCATTAATACCTGTTAAAGTGCAAAATACCTTAGTAGATGGGAAATATAGTGAAATAACATTCATTTAAGTAACAACTTGCAGAACTACACGAGTTACAGAGTGTCACAGACTTTCACAGAGGTGTCTTAGGTCTGGTTCTCTGGAAGCAGAGCCTGAGATGGGAATCTTGTGCAAGTCCTAGAGACAGAGAAAAAGAGAGAGACTCGCAGTTGAAATTGGTGAGGCAAGTTGAGGACAGAACAGGGAAAGGACAGCCTTAGTCCGCTCCTATGGGGGGCTCTGGAACAAGTATCCTCCATATGGTGGAGGAAAGGGGCTGGCCTTTTGTACACCAAGTAAGTCAGTTATTGACATGTCCCCCTACCACTCCCCTCTCCCCCAACCACTGAGTGTAACCTCCCAGGCTTTTGCAGAAAACTTGACTCCTGGTGGCTGAAAATAACTATCCGGAGGTTACAACTATGAATAATTGGCAGCTACATTCATGGCAGCTAGGGAATGAGAGATTGATCCTATAAAAGGAAAGGTGGTGGGGAGGCATGCCAATGCCATCTACCACAAAAGAACAAAATGCCAAGAGAACAGAGAAGAAAAACATTTAAATTCTACCTAGTGAAGATGGAATTTTTAGTTATTAACAACTTAGTATGAATAAGGCACTCAAGAGTTAAATTTAGTACAGGTGTGTGTGTGTGTGTGTGTGTGTGTGTGTGTGTGTGTGTGTACGTGCCAGAAAAACACCATTAAATGGAAAAATGGGGGAAAATGGGATTATCTACTTCAAAAACAGGTCTGGTATTTAATAAGTTTAATTATGTAGATTTTTATAATGATTCATCAGAATAGGAGTAAGTAATGTTGGTTTGATGGCTAGACGAGTTACATTTTTCCCCCCCCGGAAGATCATAATTTAAAACCAGCTTTGTATTTCTTTTGTTATTGTTGTTTAAATAGTAACTCTGTGGCCTTAGCCTATTAAGCACATGGCACAACCATGGGTTATCATTTGACAGGCTGCTATATAATTCAGATTGTCCTCTCTGTGCACATCACAGGTCAACCAGCTTGAGAGATGAATACCTTCCTGGAGGCCAAGGTAGGCAAAGGATAGAGATCACTGGAAATACACCCTGGGAAGTTTTCCATCAGTCTTGTAGATAACATGCCTAGGAAAGGATAATCTTTCCACCAACACTACTAGCATAGAGCTTTGGAGCACAAATACTTGTTGAAAAATACCTGATTAAAAAAATTCCTCCATTGTTAGCGAGCTCTACCATCTGGTTCCACACTTACCGGAGCACTATTAGCATAATTAAATTAGCACTTTCCTGTCTCACCTTCCTCTGTTCTGGCATGTACTGTAACTAATATATCTATTTGGGGAGACAATATTTTTGACAAGATATTTATAAAATGAAGATAGGAACATTCCTTATTAATTTATTGTGAAATAAAGGATGAGCCCTTTAATGATACTTAATGATTTTTCAAAGGGAAAGGAGAAGAAAAAACTCAAGCTGATTGTTATTACTGTGATGTTCTGTTTTTTTTTTTTTTTCCCAAACACGGATAAATCAAGTGACTGTAAATTTTCAACAATGAATAAGCTGATGAAGATCAAGGTGACGCCTTCAAGTGCTCATCAGATTCCAGAGTTGGGGCCACCCTCCTTGTATAGCACGCGTGATCTGTTTTTCTCCTGCCAGAAAACTTTTCTCCCCCCCAATTCTGTTTGGCTTAGCATCTTAGAAAAATCCTGATTTGAATCATGCACATTATTTTTTAATGTGATAATACTTAGCAGTTCTTTCTGAGACTCGGTATCCTTGCATTTTTTTTTCCCCACAGGGAACACCAGCTTCTTGATCATAATACCCATAATTATCACAGTAGGATATTTATGACCTTTGTTTCAACTATTTGGTTTGGCTAGAGCTTCAGGTTTTGTACCAGAGTCATAATGTTAAGTACCTTATAGAAGGACCAAATAAGAAATGAAAGTGAACTACATTTAATTTTTACAAGTGTTGACTTTGTTTCATCAAATAAAACATCACTAGAACTCTGGCAGTTGTGACATAGCAGGAAGCGAACGGCATTCATTCAAGGCAATTACTTGGGGAAAGGGAAAAAAAAGCTCTCTCAAAAGATAGTGATAACTGAAAATTACGGTAAAAAATTTTGCAATCACTCTACAACTTTATAAAGCAGGATTATTTCCAATTAAACTATCGTCTCGATTCTAATTCCTCCTGTTACCATGGGCCAATATTTCTACTTTGCAATTTCTCTGCAATTAAATTACTTCTTAGGTTCCTTCAATCACTGTTGCCACTTGTGAATCTCCCATTGGTCCTCCAGGGCTGGGCTCTGGGTCTGTTCAGGCTGTTGATTTTCTAAAAGCTGACTCGGTGGGTGTTGGGCATAGATGTGCTGCACTTGACTCCTTTGGGAGCATTTAACCCTGTGCATTGTCCCAACTCCCTACTTCCCTAAACTTGCTCAGTCCCTCTCTTCCAGTGGTTTCTGGCTTAATTTTCTTTGCTTTGAAGTCTCCTGCTCATTCTCCCTTGCATTGGTCCTGGGCTCATTCTGTGCTGGCCTTCCTTAAATTGATGCCTCTCTCAGGCTTATTATGGTTCTACTGTTCTCACTTTATACAGTATAGGAATTCAAAGCTTTGGAATCAAAAAGAAAAAAAAAGAAAAAAAAGGTTTAAATCCTAACCTTGTGACTTGCTAGGTCTATAGCTTGGAGAAAGTTACATTTTCAGAGACTTTATTTTCTTACTTATAAATTAGAAGTTATAATATTTATTCCATCCTGAACAACAGCCTGTGAGTCACATGCCTTTTTAAAAAAGTTATCTGCATAGTGATGGCGTGTGAAATAAACTCATTAAAAATGGTCGTTTATGCTTTTATCTTTGAAAAAATACATCTAGAGTCACAGGCTATAAGTGTATCAAGGCAGGGTTGGTACATGTTTTGTTCTATCTCAGCACTGGAATAAGTGTATGACACATAGTAGTCACTACATGGTTGTTGAATGAATGAATATCCAAAGAAAAACCTTTCACTAAAATACTCCAAAATTCAATTAGCTGTGGTGATTTCTCAACCTAACTCTAAATCTCTCTGCGTCTGTATTTCCAAGTTCTTACTCTGTATCCCTCTGGCGCATGAAGGTGAACCTGTCTGTGAGCCTGTTCTTTCCCCAAATTTTATCTTCTGTCCCTGTGGTAGCACCCATTAATCAGGTGTCATCCTATTCTCCTCTTCTCCCTCACCTCCCAGATCTAGCTAGTTCTCAGGTTCTAGTTATCTCTTCCCTTTTATTTCCACAGGCCTTGCCTGAGTTCAGAACTGCCCTTCTGGCCCCTTTTCAAAAAAGAAAAAAAAAAAAAGAAAAAAAAAAGAGCAAAAAAAAGAAAAAAAAAAGAGGCACCTGGTTGCTGAGTCGGTTAAGCGTCTGACTTCAGCTCAGGTCATGGTCTCAAAGTTCATGAGTTTGAGCCTCACCTCGGGCTCTGTGCCGACAGCTAGCTCAGAGCCTGGAAGTTGTCTTTGGATTCTATATCTCCTTTTCTCTCTGTCCCTCCCCCTGCTTGCGCTTTCTCTCTCTCTCTCTCTCTCTCTCTCTCTCTCTCAAAAATAAATAACAACATACAAACAATTTTAAAAAGCTGGCCCCTTTTCTTAGTTATTTCATTTTTTAATATAATTTATTGTCAAATTGGCTTGCATACAGCACCCAGTGCTCATCCCAACAAGTGCCCTCCTCAATGCCCATCACCTATTTTCCCCTCTCTCCCACCCCCATCCACCCTCAGTTTGTTCTCTGTATTTAAGAGTCTCTTATGGTTTGCCTCCCTCCCTCTCTGTTTGTAACTATTTTTTCCCCTTCCCTTCCCCCATGGTCTTCTCTTAAGTTTCTCAAGATCCATATATGAGTGAAAACATATGATATGTGTCTTGCTCTGACTGACTTATTTTTCTTAGCATAACACTCTCCAGTTCCATCCACATTGCTGAAAATGGCATGATTTTGTTCTTTCTCATTGCCAAGTAGTATTCCATTGTATATATAAATCACATCTTCTTTATCCATTCATCAGTTGATGGACATTTGGGCTCTTTCCATAATTTGGCTATTGTTCAAAGTGCCACTATAAACTTTGGGGTACAAGTGCCCCTATGCATCAGCACTCCTGTATCCCTTGGGTAAATTCCTAGCAGTGCTATTGCTGGGTCATAGGGTAGATCTATTTTTAATTTTTTGAAGAACCTCCACACTGTTTTCCAGAGCAGCTGTACCAGTTTGCATTCCTACCAACAGTACAAGAGGGTTCCCTTTTCTCCACATCCTCGCCAGCATCTGTTGTTTCCTGAGTTGTTCATTTTAGCCACTCTGATGGGTATGAGGTGGTATCTCAGTGTGGTTTTGATTTGTATTTCCCTGATGATGAGTGACGTTGGGCATCGTTTCATGTGTCTGTTGGCCATCTGGATCTTATAGTTATTTCCGACAGCATTACCTGTGCCGTTCCCAGTGCAAACTTTATGAAACTCAAAATCATCCAAGTAGTACAAATGAAATAACTGAAGCCTCCATCAATCAGGGGATTGCACGTATTCTCTTGGTTGGCCAGGGGCTGAGTTTAGAGTTTAGGTGGGTTCTAGTATTAGGCTTCCTGCTGCAAATGCCTGAGCAGCTCCATTTGGACCACAATGGCTCCCCATTACCAGATACATGGCAGGAATCCAGGAATTTTTTTTTAAGGGCCAAATTTTTATGCAAGAAAAGTTGGAGGCACCTTTTCATTATTGTATCAGTTGAAGAAATGGAAACACTGCACAATATTTAAGTCCTAGAAGCACAACTGTGTCAGTGCCTCTGCGAGTTCTAAGATCTGAATCATGAGTTTGCTTCTTTTCTCTTGACCCTCACTGCTTCTCTTTATTTACAAATGTGCATGTGAGGAAAAATGCTTCTCTCTAAAGATCTAAGGGTAAGAGTGAAAATAAGAATCCAGATAATAAAGTGTAGCTACAAAAGGGAGCCCACTTAGTTTGGAAAAACCATTACTGTATCAGAATGATGTATCTGCAAGTGACTTGCATGAACATATTTTATGAGCCCGTCAGCATGTTTTTTGTGGTTCCTGCAGCAGATACTGCTCTTTTATTACTCGTTAGCCACTTAAAATCCAGCCCAATTTTAACAGTACTAAAAGAGCAAGAAAATTTATTTTAAAGAAAAAGGCTACATTCTTCTAAAGCGGAGTCATAATATTAATACTTAAAATGCATAGCAACATGCTGGGAAAATGGGATAGTTATTTAGATATATTATAAAATGTAGCCCACCACTTTGATGTGATTCACTACTATTTCACCAAACCAATTTAACAGTATCCTGTAGAGAGGGAATAGTGCAATTAAAATTAGTAACAGAGGTTTTCACATGCATAGATCTAAATCAGGGTAGGTTGATAATGAATTAAGTAATTTCACTTCCTTGTGAAGTCTAAGCCAAAAGTGAAGCAGCCAGGGTAGAATTCATGTTTAAGGGGCCTGTCTACAAACAGCATTGTGACTCGACTGCCAGTATTCCCTGGGTGTTTTCCTCCTTTTTTCTTTATTTTTTCCTGTCGGTATTTGATGAAAGAATTTCGTATGTAGTCACAATAAATTAGGATAATGTGACTATTTGATCAAGTGGCCCCGTTTCACTAAAGGCCAAATCCTTTCAAAATATAATTTCACCAGTCTAATTTTTAAGAAATCAAAGCCACAAAACTACATGTGGATCTTTAGCTACTTCAATACTCTGTAACTTTTCAGTGTCAAAGCACACAGTGAAGTTACTCTCCTCTTTCAAGTACTTGGTTTCATATGAAAGCACCCAAGGGTGCCTACACTGGTTTCACCCTAGCGGATTGTTAAGGGGTTGACACCTGCAGCTTTGTGCTTTCCATCCTGAGGCTGACTATGCCGGCAACGGAGTGTGGGGTGCAGGCACTGTGTATTGATGACTGCCTTAGCCCTGGACCTAGGATTTGTTTATGATCATCATTTGCGGACTGAACGGAGGATTAATTTTCCCTGAGGAATTTGATAAAAGAGCTATGAATGCACTATTCCTATGGCTTGCAAAAAGTGTTACAGACATAATTACCAGGGGAACACAGGAGTGAGCATGGAGGTGAATGCAGTTATCACAACAATTAAAAGGAATTAATTTTTCTTCCGTCACCATGACTATCAGCTGGGTTTATGTACTATGTCCTACAGACCTTACCTGATTTCAAAAGTAACTACCAAACCAAACGTTTATTCTGATCCCCTGATCTCCCTGCTGTGAACAATGATGTTTATCCCCATGAATGCTATTCCAGTTTGGGGAAGTGATGTGGTTTATTAGAAACCTCATGGATTTCCAAGCCAGAAAAGCATCGATTCTAGGATGAATCTCCAGTTCATCATTTACTAACTCTGAGATCCTAGATAAGTAACTTATTTATTTATTTTTAATGAGCTTTATGTAGTTCCTTCATCTGTAAAATGAGCATAATAATGGTAATTAATTTCACAGGTTTTATTGTGAGGATCAGAGATAATGAACATAAAGGACTTGGCATGTAGAAAGTGCTTACAAATTATTATAAACATAAATTATGATTATTTTCGCATGTCTTACAATAAATGATAATATGATAGTAGGATGTTGGTAAACATATAAATATTCTTCTCCTAGAAAGTTTTGTTTGTTTCTTCTAGGTAGAGTTCTGGCCTTCTTTTTTTTTTTTATTAAAAAAAGTTTTTTTTAATGTTTTTTTATTATTAAGAGACAGAGACAGAGCATGAATATTGGAGGGGCAGAGAGAGGTGGAGACACAGAATCTGAAGCAGGCTCCAGGCTCTGAGCTGTCAGCACAGAGCCTGTCGCAGGGCTCGAACTCACAAACCACGAGACCATGACCTGAGCCGAAGTTGGACGCCCAACAAACTGAGCTACCCAGGCGCCCCAAGTTCTGGCCTTCTGAAAGAGTAGCTGGTAGAATGGAAAATGGCCACGTTTATTCCTTCATTAGTTGCATGCTTTTGGAAAGTCTACTATGTGCCAGGTATTTGGAATATAGAAGTGAAAATAACAAAGTAACACCTCCCTCAAGCTTATGTTCTGTGTGAGGAGAAAGTAGGAAAATACACATGTAATGCCATGATCAATGCTACAAAGAAAAATGAAGCAGTGTGAGGGGCCAGAGAGCAATACCGGATGACATTTAGATAGTGTGCCAAGTATTTTTTTTCTTACAGAAAAAAAAATCCAGAAACACAGAAATGCCAGCCATTAAAAAAAAAAAAAAAAGAAAGAAAGAAAAAAAAAAAACACTTGACTACTATTGTAGAGAATTACTTTATTCTCAGGGGACGTAATCAAGTAGGGAGGCATTGTGGTCAAATGGGAGAAGCATGGATGTTGGAAAGCAGGAAATCTTATTTCTAGTCCCAGCTCTGGCATTGATTAGCTGATACCATATGCAATTCACTTTTTCTGAGCTTCAATTTTTATTGGTAAAAACTACCAAGTATTGACTGAATGCCTACTATGTTCTAGGTACTTAGAATAGGGAAATGAATATAACAAATCCTTGCTTTCATGGAATTTAATTTTTGTCAGAGATCAGTGAACAAATATACATACATTATCAGTGATGGATGCTAGAAAAATAAAAGGCAGGGTGAAGGAATGGGATAGTGTAGTGGTTGGCATTTTAGATGGTATTCCTAGTACTTAATGTCTTCCTGACAGGTAATATTAAATAAGAATCTCAGTGAAATGAGGGAGTGAGTGATACACAGCCCTGGGAAGAGACACAGGGACCAGCATGCAGAGCCCTCATAAGAGTGGGAAGGACAGAATCTAGGAAAGGCAGGAGGTTGGTGGTGCTGAAGGCAAATAAGAAAGGAGTGAATGGGAGGCAATGAGGTTGGAGCTGTAGCCAGTGCCAGACATAGGCTTTGGATTTTATCTAAGAAGGAAGGAGACCACTGATGGCTTTCAGGTGGGGGTAGAGATGATCTGAATTATGAAAAGAATCATTCTACAGTTGCATGTAGCAAATGTACTGGGTAGGGCCAAAGTGGAAGCAGAGAGACTAGTTCAAGAGACTATTTGTTGCAGAGGTCTACATGAAGGAGAAGGGTAGCCTACACTCAGGTGCCAGGGTGGAGGTGAGCAGCAATCAGGATTTGGTTGAAGGTTAAGCCTACCATGATCTGATAGATTGGATGTGGATTTGAGAGAAAGAAAGGAGTCAAGGCTGCTCGAAAACTTTTGCCTGAGCTACAGAGAATAGTGGTAATTCTGGGAATCCAAAATTCAGTTTTTTACAAGTTCACATTGAAGAGCTGTTAGGTCAAGACAGTTCCATGTGAGTCTGTAGTTAGGTGGGAAGTAGGGGCTGGAGGTCCACATTTGGGAGTTATCCGTATATATCGAATATATTTACAGCCAGAGGTCTGGGAAGAGAGACTTTAGGACTCTCCAATGTTTATAAATCAAAACATTGACCCAAGCAGTGATTTGGTAGGAAAATTGGGACATTGCAGAGTCCTGCAAGTCATGTGAAAAAGTATCTGAAGGATATGGGGGAAGGAGAGGGCAAAAGAAGAATAAAAAGGAAGAAGAATTATATGGAAGGTACAAAAAAATCAGGAAAACTGTGTCAAAGATATGAAAACCACTATTCTAACAGTTCTCCTAGCTTACCTTAACTATATAATCTGGTATAAATAAATAAGTACTCATTTTCTAATTGCTTAAAGATTTAGTACGTCGCAAAACCATGAATAAAAAAGGAAGGAGAGTAAACAAATTTAAAATTAAAGCATCCTAAATTTAGTAATTTTCAACTCAAATATATAATAGTACATTTTAAAGTAAATGCTTTTACCTTAAAATTATAAAGAAGCTCAACATAAAATTTTAAGGCAAGTGGGTTTGTAATTTATATGAGCAGGAAGGATGTGAAGATTTCATTTGGAAGAACAGGATAGTAATAGATATGAAAAGAATCATACACATCACAGTTCAGTGAGGCCAACCTTGTGGAATAACTTTGCTGTAAATATTTCTGTGTTACAAAGCTTATTCCTAAGCAAAAGCCTGAGTGCTTCTCAAACTTTGCCATCCATCAAAATCAACTGGAAAGTTTATTAAATAAAGATTACTGGGCCCCGCACTCAGCGTTGCTAATTCATTAGGTCTGGTTTTGGCCCAAGAATCTGCATTTCTAACAAGTTCCTAGGATGTCTGATGCTGGTGGCCCCAAGATCATATTGTAGAAATTCATGTGTAGACAACCTCCTAGGAACAGAGGTCTTCTTTGTTATGTTTATGAAATGCAATAATAATGGACTACTTCATATTCTCCATTTAATAATGTGCCAGGCACCAGGCTAATCATTTTGAGCTGATCATTTCATTGAATATTCAAACAGGCCTATGATACAGGTGTCATTTTATGTATATGAAAACTGAGGTGCAAAGGAGTTGAATAACTTGACCGGAGTCATCAGCTAATGACTGATGAAGCTAGTAATAAAACTTAATGTCTGCCAGAAAAATCCGCTCTAGAGCCTTGCTCCTCAAACTGTGCATCAGCATTGGTATCACCTGAAAACTTGTTGAAACTGCAGGGTATCTCCCGCCCCACCCCCGAACTCCTGGACTAGATGGTTTTCTTGAAGCAAGGTCCTTAGATGATTCATGTGCACACTGAAGTTTGAGAACCATAGGTGTAGAGGGCTATAAAGAATGTTTCTGAGGGGCACCTGGGTGATTCAGTCGGTTGAGCATCCAACTTCGGCTCGGGTCATGATCTCAGTTTGTGGTTCGAGCCCCGCGTCGGGCTCTGTGCTGACACCTTGGAGCTTGGAGCCTGCTTTGGATTCTATGTCTCCCTCTTTCTCTGCCCCTGCCCCGCTCACACTCTGTCTCTCTCAAAAATAAACATAAAAAAAAAAATTAAAAAAAAAAAGAATGATTCTGAGCAGGTAGGCAATCAAGAGAACAGCGAGGGGAAGGAAGAGTCTAGAAAAAGTGAAAGTGACATTTGGGATTTTGTATGCTATAACATCAGAATGCAAAGCCTGCTACCCTGCAAATGAAATTGTGGAGATGCTCAAAGTATGCAGGATAAACCACATGAAATTGCCAATATTTAAGTGGTTTTGACCTGTAAAAATAGCAATGTAATAATTAGAGTCAGGAACCCAAATGGAAATGCCTCAAGATAGATTGTAAATGAGTAATGCCAGCCGATTTGCTTTATTGAGAACAGATTGAAAGGACCTGCATCCTAACACTGTGTGGGCAAACCTGTATGTTGAATAGATGTGACCTGTTACCTTGCAGTACTTGAGCACAAGCTTGGAGTCTCAGCATACATGAACCTTCTCTCTGAGAAGCTTCATTAGTGGTGGTAGGTTACCAGTGATAGGTACCATAGCCATATGTCCTATTTGACTGAGATCATTACCTGTTTTCAACTATTCATTCCAGGGTAATCATCAACAAACCCCTTTTACTCTCAGAGGGTTGCACTTTGGGTGGTAAATTGTGTGGTCACCCAACTAGTAAGAAAATTGGAAAAAAAGTAATCCTTAAAAAAATATTTGTATTGAAAAACAGCAATATTGGGCATGGAATATTTGAGACTTAGGCATCAATGATATAAAATAAAAGAAAGATTGTTGATCATAGTTGGTCCTAAGATATTTTAGTAATCATGGAAAAATAGTGGAAAGAGCATATGATGAGCCTCAGAAGGACTTGGGTTTTGGTTGTAATTTTATCACTCAGAATCTGGACAAATCAGTGAAGTTCTCTGAGGTTCTGTTTTCTTATCTATGAAATGGAAATAGTAAAGTCGGTTCCACTGGTCTCAAAGGCTTGCTGTGTGGATTATATGATAGAATGTAATTGGAAGCATTTTAAAAGCAGTAAGAAACTGCGCATAGTGTTACTACTGAGTCAATATCATGCTGTAAAGAAAGGAAAAATAAGGGATCAAACAGGCAAATTTTGATTAAATAAAAAATAGAGATTGTTAATGATTTAAACTACCAAAGATAACTGCTAGTATCATAGCTAGTCCCTTTTCTTCATATGGGGAATGGCCAGTCATTTTCAGTGAATTGTGCTGTGGAAATATTCTGCCTATCCTAATACATCTTAAGTGTGCCCCCTAGTTAACAATTTAAATCACCATGAATTTATAAGAAGTGAAAATAACATACCTAAACTTCTTGTAAGGCCATTATTCCAAATAGATATATTTCAAATTCTCTCTGAAACAAGGTATTGACTTCTGTCTATAACTGAATTTGTACCTCTGATTAAGGAGGTAAGAGTTCATTTGATGTCTCTACTCTCCTTTTGATAATGAGGCTGTATACATTTCTTGTCTGAGGGTGTTTGGGGAAGGAACCATTTGTTTGGTAGTCAGTGACGTCCTTCCTGTTTCTAGACTTACATCTTTTTAAGGAAAGTTAGCAAATGAGGCAGACTGACTGTTGACACTCATCTTTAGAATCTTGTGAAAAATGCATTAAGAAACAGATTTTTAAAAAATCAGGGCACCTGGGTGACTCAGGCAGTTAAGCATCCAACTCTTGATTTCTGCTCAGGTCCTGATCTCACGGTTTGTGAGATCAAGCCTCATATGGGGCTCTGCATTGACAGTGCAGAGCCTGCTTGGGATATTCTCTCTCTCCCTCTCTCTTCTCTCTCTCACTCTCTCTCCGTCCCTCCCCTACTCTCTCTCTCTCAAAATAAATAATAAAATAGCTGTAAAAAAATAAATTCTTTTTTTTGCTTGCTTATATGGCACAGTTCTGTATAAAACCCTTAAGTCATGCTTAAGAACATTTTTTTTTTTTTTTTGGTCACAGCTTTCATGGTTTCTTTGATACCCAGAATGGTTGAAAACACGTCATGCTAAACTGATTGACTTAAGTATCTTTAGAAAGTTCTCCAGCTTTACCATGACCTATATTTACCTAATACTTGGTCCACTGGTACTTTAATTTTACTTGTAAGCTTGACAGTTTAGGCACATGTGTGACCAGAGTTAATTGTTTTAGTCCATCATTTGTGAGTACAGGGTAGTCAGATTTGTGACTCACTTACTCTACTTTTGTGCCAAAGCTAGGTACCTCTGTATTTTCTTTTCCAGTGAAGGAGATTGTTCCAAGCCTGTCAGTGTCCCAAATGTTCATATATTCCACCAAAGAATGACCAGGAAAGACTGTGCCTTGTGGAAACAGTGATGCTGAAGCCAGTCCATTTGCTTGAATATATTAGAGTCCATAAAAAGCTTACTCACAGTTTAAAACCCGACTTTCTTCTTATTTCTATCTTTCGGATTGTCATTGTTTGCTCGGTTATAAAGTGGCTTGTTGACACCAAATATTTTAATAATTTGCTTCCAAGGCCTTGTGCCTATGCCTTTGAGAGGCTGGTGTAGTAATTAAACTGTCTTTTAGCTGAAATGCTTGCAAAGCGTCCAGTTCTGTGCCTGGCAGCTGGTGATGCATTATAGAGACATTGAGCTAATCGATTAAAACCGCAGAGGCATGGGAGTTGTCTGACAGCACTGTACTAGGATGAAATTAGTTGGAATTGCATGGTGAAATTAAGGGGAATGCAGCTGATTGCAGCCCTTCTGGGAGAATCCTGGGTGAGAGGGACACTGTGCGTTGATCCCTGTGTAATTAGGACAGCCATGTTTTAACAGTATTTCTAAAGTATTAAAATGGACTGGATAAATCAGCAGGGCCGCTTCCAGTGAACTTGGCATCCATCCACTGTGACTGAAATAACATGAAATTTTTCGGCTGCTAGAGAATGTGAAATTGGACTAATTGTCTTTTAACTAGTCTGCCCGACTGCTAGCCTGGAGCAGGACTGAAAAGGGAATAGGCTGGTAGGACCGAGGCTGGGGGATGGGAAACTTAGATTCATGACTCTTTTTTCAGCCTATCTGACTGGATAACATCATCACGTATTTAGACAACTCTGATTTGTATGGTCTCATCATTAGGATCCCTTCCTAAATATTTTAAATGCATTTTAAAGTGGAATGCTTTGAATCAAAGAGTGCAGAAGTCTAACCCTATCCCCTGGACTTATAATTACCGTTCTTTCCATGCTTGAGCATCGTTAGAATAGGGGGGACTTAGGAACTTGTAAATCACTCATCAGCTGTCCATGTGTGGCTCTGTCCCACATTCTATTCTGAGTAGGGCTCATTATGCAGAGAAGGAACATCGATACATATTACTGATTCTTTGTGTCAAACAAAGCCTTGTTCCATAATTGCTGACTGTTATGACTGGTTCAAATTCACACTTTGCATGTGATTAAAGAGAGAGCCAGGGAAGTTAATGCCATGCCCATGGTCACAGACTTAGGTCACTCAGGCCTCAAGATTATTGTTCTACTGTTCCTTTCATCACAGTGAATTGCTAACACCAGGTAGTATTATTGGCTTAGCATCGTACTTGTCTGTGGATCCATAAATAAAAATAGAACTTCTAGGATGCAGGCATCACTAAGTCTTGGAGAATTTGGTTTCTTCTTCTTTTTCAGCATTTATGAAGTCATTCAAACTTAAGTGTTGTATACAACTATGAATTTATGTTCTAGAAGGTAAAACGGGCATGTACACACACACACGCACACACGCACGCACGAATGACATGTCAAGAATTCTCAAAGAAGTGTAGGAATCATCTGACCACATTTTCTGGCCTTCAGAAAGGTACAGAGATGACTCTCCACAATCCACATATGAGGCTTTCTAATGAAAGCCTCATATTAGCCTGTATCATTTTGATCCAATAGACCATTTCTTGGGTTGAATTGTGTTGTGGCATTAGGTTGAGTACTAAGGGGCATTAGACAAAACAGAAAGAAAAAAAAAACAAACATTAATCATTGTGCTGACTGCGTGAAGGCTGTGGTTGCCATATATCAGATACTCTGTCTCTTAGGACCCATGGGAAAAGTTTTCCTGGTTCTGTAAGGGAAAAATTATGCCTCTCTTGAGCCACTAGTGAGTCCGCATGTTAGAAACCTTACAAACAATGTGAGGACCAGAGTTGTAGCGTCCATCTGTCAAGTTAAGAGGACTTCATGGCATATACTTGGCTTTTTCAGCCCTCTATTACCTTCCTCTTAATTTCTCATCCCTTTTCTCCTTTCTTCAGAGTTACTATTTTTTTTCATTTACTATATCTTCCTAAATTGTTTGCATCTTTGTAAACCTTTTAAATCTTTTTTAAATAAAGCCTGGTATTCAGAAAAAGCACTTCTCATACATGTTTCCCTCATCCCAAAGTGTACCCAACAAATTCTAGAAGGAAAAAAAGGTACAGTGTTAAATACACGGGTACTAACTAATACTGTTTCCAGGAGAGCTCACACAAGCCCTCCTGTTCAGCTGTTTTTTTGAGCCATACTTTAAATGACTTAAAAGGCATTGTTTGTTTATAGGGACAGTGTCAATTTTTTAAAGGATTAATTCTGTGTAATTTATGTGACTTCCAGAATTATAAATAATTTGTATGTAGAGGCAACCCCAGAGATACATGGTGCAGAGGTGGATACTGGATGGGTAGGAAACTACAGATGGTGGTCAAATATAGTGACAATACTAATGGAAATGAATAGCCTCTAGTTTCTTCATTTATACTAACTGACCCTCTATATTGAATACAATGTTTATTACTGGGACAAAAATAACTGGCAGAGGATTACTTTTATAGATCACCTTAAAAGTGATTTTTCTCAAGTATGATGATAAAGAATCTTTAAGCAGCACAACAAATTCACTTGAGTAATGTGTAACGTTTATGAACACTTCCCATGGACCCGTCACTCATCTACACATGTCACGTCAGTACATCATTTAAAAATGATAAACATATCCTTTAATCTTCTCAGCATTCCTCTGTAGTAGGCATTAGCTCTCTAATTTTATAGATGAGGAAGCCAACGCTTACAGAAGTGAAGGAACTTGGCCAAAGGCATGTAGCTAACAAGGGTCAGGTCTGACTGTTGAGCCCATGCCATAACCATTATGCTAGCATACACTTTGGAAAGGTCCAAGGAGATGGAAAATATGACTTCCTAATTGGCTTTCATGCACATTTCTTCTCCAAGTTTAATTAAAGGGCTTATGAAGTACTTGTTTCTATTCCTAGCATAGTCATATGGAGAATAAAAACATACTTTAAATAAAATATCCATTTGGCACTCAGAGCAATGTAAGAATCTGATTATCAGAAGTTGAGCTCAAATGGCATGGAGAATGCAAACCCAATGAACGGTACTTGAGGCTGCCATAGTCAGATGGTTGTCTCTTTCCATGATTCCAAGCCTTTTGACACGTGGATGGGAAATAATTTTTATAGTTACTAGTCTTTTGGTTTAAGAATTAAGGAATAATTTATTGTACCTTTAAGATGACCCGGATAGTGTAAGGCAAATGCCTTAGCTATTGAGTAAACTGTTTTCTTATTCTGGTTCATCTGGATCATCCAAACTAAATCACCTACCCCTGGAATGGCAAATGGAACCAACAGTAAACTGAGAGAGAAATAGGAAGGCTGTTAACCTTTGTTCCATCTCAAACACTATCTAGTGGAAACTCTTGAATAGGTTTCTTTCTCCTTCCTTGTTCCTGTTCCATGCCGGGAGACTGTTCTCCTTCTCCAAGTCAGATTTGGGACAATTTTAAAGATGTGAGACAACAATTACAAAAACTGTTCCAGGATTTGGCATCAGACAAAGCATAATATCCAGTCTTCAGAATCCATTCTACCTCCTTTGAACTGAGCCTCTGTGGATTGCCTTTAGACAAAAAGAAGAGGAAGGAATGGAAATAAATATTGTGCATCTCCATTGCTCTTGAAGAGTAGAATCTTTTTACTGTGGGAATCTTCAAAGCGTTGTGAGTAAATATTACATAAAATATTACGTGATAGTACAAGTGAGAAGGAAATGAGGAAGGTCTTGCTCATCTTTGACAAGATCTTCATGGTCAAGATTCTGCCTTTTCTTGCAGCACTGTCTTTCCCACACTCCTGTATCCCCTCACCTCCCATATTTCCCCTTCTGTGTGCCAGCCTGTTTCTCTCTTAGCTTCAGGGGGTTATGCGTGTGGCACCTCTTACCTTGATTGCTCCCTACTTCCCACCCCTGCCACTCTTGTTTAAAAGCCTAAGCCTTCTTTACTTGGTGAAAACAGAATAGAATTTAGGTCTTTAGCATTCCACTCTTTCTACCATTCTGCACTCGTTAAGGCTGAGTTAGAGGCACTCTCCTATGAGCTCTGGCAGGGCCCTGTATTCGATCTCCTTCTGTCCTATCCTTCAGTCTGTCATAGAACCTATAGCACCATTTTACGGGGTGTCTTCGGTCTGTCTCCATTCTCCAGGCCCGTACACACTTGAAGGCCGGGACTGTTATTCATTCCTTCCGTGTCATGCTGTAGGGATCAGGCAGCCATTTAAACGGTTGTACCAGGGCTTACCTCCAGCCTCTCAAGATCAATATTTTGCCAGTGTGTTCCCATGGTAGAATTACATATAATTATATCTCATAGTTGGTAGGGTTTCTTTGATTTAATTAAGCACTGCCTGGCAAGTTCTACACCTTTGTGTGGACAGCGCTTTCACTCATTCATTGGACTAACTAGCTGCGAATATAGAGGTCATTGCAGTTGATTTTAAAACCTGTGAGACAGACAAGCAAGCAGATAGTGATGGAATGGGGGTGAGTACTGTGTTGGCGCCCCTTTATGCTTTCTGTTAAAGGAAGCTTCAGTTACCAGATGCTCATGCTTTTTCAGTTGAGGGAATGGTCTCCTTGTGGGGCACAGAAGATACCACAGAAAATTGGTATGAATGACTGACTCTGTCACCTGCTTCCTGTCGTCGTCTCAAGCAATTGTGGCTGCAAGCAGCACAGATGGGAGGGCCTTTCTTGGCACCTCATCATCAAAATTTGGCTTTGTTCTTACTTTCCTATTAGGTGGTTTTTAAGTACACTACTTTCTTAGAACCTTTTCCACTGCGGGCCGAGGATTGACTTGCTCAGAGAATTATGTTTCTGAAATTGCCACTTTTCCCACTGTGAAGAAGATAGAAAAAGAAACAAAGGAATATCCCTTTGATGCAGCGGAAATAGGATATTTCTCCGTAGTGAAATAGCAGCCATGATTTCTTTAAAATCAGCTCCTAAGTGGGAGTTGGGCTACTTCCTGTGCAGAGAACAGTGGTTATCCCTGGAGTCATCCAGAAGATACATGGTTAGCAATGCTATGGGAAAAAAATCTAATTTGCAGATAGGATATTTATCTTTAGATAACAAAAGCCTGGAAATGCAATTTGTAATTTTAAAAATAGCTGCTATATGAATATAGGTTAAAAGAAATGAACTTTGCGGTTTTGGAATTATTTGTTGAGGGGGGAAGGTGTATAAAAAAGGCGTTTGGAATAACTCTATCTCCTGGACATGCTGCGAAGCTTTCTTTGCTTTTCATTGTATGGGCATCTTGCTACAAGCTCATTTTGTTGTGAAACATGAAGTTTTACAATGTAGATTACTCCAAGAATTTTTTTAATGGAGCAATTTAGAGCAGCTGCAAACGGCTCTGGAATTTCCAGGGATTAGTCGACAGACTTTTTTGTGATTACGAATCCCATAGCGAGAGGAGGTGAGGCATACAATCCCTGGGAAGGTGCCCATGGGAGGACCTGAGCAGGAAGAGAGATTAACGGGATGCACAGAGATGGACAGACTGCCTGGCTGACGTCACGTTCCTGCTTTTATCTACCCCATTGCCTCCACATTTACCTACCCCTTCCCTTCCACATTCACTTACTCTGTTCTTTCCAAGTTAACTTCACTCATTCTCTTCATGTCTACTTACTCCATAGTCTCTGAATTTGCTTAACCCCTTTCCCTTCACCTGAATGTCGCCCTCAGTACTTGGTGCAAGTCCAGGGATGCTCCTACTCCATAGTTCAAGCTGGCACTCAACAGTGAACCTTTAATCTGGCTTCCTCTGAACTTGGAGAAGCGACTAGAATTTAGAGCTAAAAGGAATTTACTTTCTAGATGAGAAAATGGAAGCTAAGGGGGATTAGGGACTAATGTATGGTTGAAGAACTAGTTAATGGCACATCAAACTGGAACTCAGGGTTTCTTGAATTGAGTGCGTGTATGTTCCACCAAATTGGCATAACTTGTTCTATTATTTTGCACTTGGCAATGTATTGTTTTACTATGTTTTCCAGTAATTTTGCACGGGCAGGGTTTTAATTTTTTCCTCCTCTCAGAGGAAATCAAAGCTTAGTGAAGGGACTAAACATATCCCTTAGCAACCGTATCTACTGTTTATTGGTCACTTGTTATGTGTGAGCGACTTGGCAAATGATTTCCCACTTCTTCCTTGTAGACTTCCTCTGATGTGGGTTCACCCAGAACAGGAAACTGGTTTACAGAGGTTAGTTAGCTGCCCGCACAGCTCAGCATTGGTGCAGGGAGGAGAGCCGTATCTGTCTGGTTGGATGCCCCATTTCTTAGTGACCATTCCAGGGTCTGAGTCTGTAGCATTGCCCTACAGTGAAGTCTCATCTGTTTTGGGCCTTGCATATTTTTGATCCCTCCTCTGTGCTCTCTCAGTTCTTGTTAACTAAGGACAGCCTTCCCTGAGTGTCTCTTTTTTCCAAGAGATGTACATTGTAAGAGTCGGCGCAAGCCATTTGTCTCTTCTACATCCAGGTTATCTGTGTTGCCCAGGATGGATCAGATTGTTCAGAGATAGTTACATGGGAATTCTTAATGAGACAGCACCTACTTCAAAAATGTGTTGTACACATTTCGAGTCATTATAGAACCTGAGTCCAGAATGGACCGACGTGGGGGAATGTTCAGTGGCACGGTACCACCTAGCACAGGGTCCGGTGCGTGGAAGGTGGTCAGTTAATGCTTGTTAAGTAAACAGATGAAAGAAAAGAATAACTTTATGAAATGAGGGTATCATTCATAGAACATAACTATGTTTCCCAGTTATCAAAGGAGAGAAATAATATATTTTTTTTATGTTGGAGTTGTGCCAGGTACCATAGTCAGTGCCATACATAGATAATTGCACCTAATCCTTATCTCTGTCATCGTTTCTATTTTGCAGATGAGAAAATGGGGTGCTAAAGCACTTAAATCATTGGCACAAAGTACGTGCCTAGTAAGTGTTGGAGTCAGGATTGAATGCAGGTGTTCTAACCTCAGAACCTCTGCTTTTGACCAGGATGTTGCTATCGTGTGAGTGTACGTGTGTGTGCATGAGCGTGTGAACACTAGCATATTTTATATATACACACAGACGTCTATCTTTCTGTCTTTATCTCTCTCTCTCTCAATCATATATATATAATTTTATGCCTGTTCCATCCCTAGAAAACTATAGGGATGACACCCTATCCTTCATGACACCCAGCATGGTGACTTTGATAACCTGTCCTCACCGACTCCCTGTCCCTGTACACTACAGCCTGACATTGGCTGAGGTCTTTCATTGCCTGATTGCATCTTCCGTTAAAGTGCTGCCCCTTCTCAGAGACTCCTGCCTAACAGGTCTGCCCATCACAGCCTTGAGTTGCCCAGTGGATGTTGTCTTTGGTACTACTGTGCATCCTCCTAAGGGAGGTGGAGTTTGAGCTCTTTTCCACAGCTCTCTGGGAGCTGCATGTTTCATGACCAATTCCATCAGGAAAAGGACAGGCTCAATATATGTGTAGTTTTTCATTCTAAAAACCTTGGACTTACCTATCACAGCTTTCAAAATTTGTGTTACCTGCCAGGACTGTCCACTATTAGCCTGAGGTTCTATGTAATATTCACAGTTGACGTTATCATTGTAAACCAAAACTCTAGAAAATAGACCCTGGAGATACAAGCATGCTTTCTATTCCAGGGTTATATTTCACTTGTCTGGGTGTGTAATGGAAGAAGAGAAGAAAAATCCAAAGCAGGGATTGGTACCCCTAGGAAAGACAGCAAAGCTAGAGAGAAACTAGCCTGAAGCTTGCAGAATCTTCAAGAAAGAGGTGTTAAGCATGTTTTTCTTCTGTGTGAATGTACACTTGATGGGATTAATAACAGATTTCTGAAGTTCAAATGTATGTATGAATAAATGGACACATATGCTTAATGCTAACAGGCAGTTGTGTGGGTGTGTGAACAAAATATGCCCCGGTGCATCTCAGCAGTTGCGTTTGCTTCCTGCCAGTTGGATAATCAACTGGTTGTTTGCCCCGGAAATAAGAAAAATAACCAAAACCTTCTTGATGTACCATCCACATTAAAAAGAAAAAGAGGTTTTAAAAAATTGGATTTTTTTTATAGGTGGTTTGCTTTCTTCCAATCAGTGGATGCTTTGCCCTCAGAATCTGATTTGCCACAGAGCTCAGGGACTCATTTTGTGGAAACGTAATGTTTCTACTCTGTGCAACAAGGAATGGAACTGAGAAGCATCTGAATAATCCCTTTGTGATGCAGCGATTTTAAACAGGCAGCATAATTGTTGCAGATTTCCAAAGAGATACAAAGAATGAAGTAAAGCAGATTCTCCTGTAGAAAGGAATGTTCGGATCCAGTGTACTTTTTTATGACTGGATTTACAAGTCACACGGCCAGTGGAATCTACAAGTGGCGTCTAATTGCGCCTCCTTAGTATGTCCAGATTCTGCAGTATGAATGGCTTTAATCTGCAAGGTAAATGAAAGCAACCCATCTCGTTCTAGGTTGAATTGTAGGTCCAATTCACCCTACAGGGCCAGAGGGGAAAGTACAACCCCTCTGCTTAATGTACTTGGCAGGCTAGCTTCTGGTTCCAGGGTTTAAAAGCAGATCAACTTCTGTTCGGATAACAGTTGAGGAGGCTGTAAGAAAGAAGCATTATGGAGGTATGGTGATGCTGCAGATAGGTGCTTGCGCCAGGCTTTCTGTATTGTGGTTTTAAAGGCCTCATATCTCAGCTTGGGCTTTATGTAGGGATGCCAGGTTTGAGATGCATCTGTCTCCTCTGATGGTAACTCAGGGCAGGGCCGCGTTAGGCAAGCAGTCTGTTCCTAATGCATTTAAAGTCTCAGAAAGCCACCGGTGATTTTGTAACGGCAGCCCGGATTTATTTTCCAGCTTCAGCCTCAAGATGAGGAAGAAACAAATGAAATTTTAATAGAAGGAGGTTAGGATGAAATTCCTAGTTAGTTAAAAATTAAATTAGCGAGAGATTTTGTTTATTGTGAAAGTCATGCAAGATTTGCTGGTTTTATGTTTTTGAGGTATTTCACTTTCTGTTCAGGTACAAGCTGTCAATCAAGGCTAATCAAACTGGCACAGTTAACATGATACATCATAAAATTTCACAATAATGTCAACCTGTAATTCTGTCAATCTGGTTAAGGGAAGTGGGCTAAAAACAATATTGTCATTTTGTAATAACACTTGGAAGGTGTTATGGAATAATGTTGCCATCATCTCCTGTAACTCTGTGCCTGACTCTACTTGAGGCAGCCCTTGCTGACAAATGGCCAGGTGGTCAAGCCTTTCCTTGCTCTTGCTCCGCGTAGGATCTGGAGTAGGGCCACATAAATGAAGGACGCTGCCTCGCAGCATTTGTCCGGGCTGACCCCTCTTTGATACATCAAAAAGGATGCATTTCACAAAACAGTGCCAGTATCTCCTACTCCTTGCCTCATGTAGTATTATATGCGTGGGCATTGAGGCATCGAGTATTCTTATTTATTCAGTCAGCATACTTATGATACATATGCTCTCTTTTTATGAACTTACGTTCTGGAGTATTTCAAAAGCATCCATTTGAAAAAGCACCGTGGTTAACAGTAAAACACAGGCTGCCCATTACACAGAGCGATTAAGCACATTTCTCACTGCAAACTTGATGCTTTGCTTTGCAGCCAAAGGCTGTTCTGGGTTTTTTTGTCGAAATTAGAGAGGGTAATAGGCTCTGTTCACTCAGGAAGCCCTTAGACTTAGGCTCTGTTTAACGTTGATGTTCCCTAGGAATCCTTGCCTGGACATGTGGACTCCCTTCAGTTGGCAGATCTTCCTTGTGGCCGGTATGGCTAAATTTTAATTCTTAAATACTCCTTTCTGTCCTCAGACAAACACACACAAAACAGCACAGCGACAACACATATATAACCCTATACATTTCTATTACAGATACACGCTCACATATTTTTCTTTATTTTAAATATGGCCTGGGGCACCTGGGCGGCTCAGGTGGTTAAGCATCCTACTTTGGCTCGGGTCATGATCTCACGGCTCATGACTTCGAGTCCCACATCGGGTTCTCTGCTGACAGCTGAGAGCCTGGAGCCTGCTTTGGAACCTGTGTCTCTCAGTCTCTCTGCCCCTCACCCACTCACGTGCATGTGTGCACACTCTCTCTCTCTCTCTCAAAATGAACAAACTGTACAGAAAGAAAGAAAGAAAGAAAGAAAAATTAAATATTCCCTGAAATATAAATATATATATATATGTATGTATATATATATATATATATATATATATATATATATATATTTTTTTTTTTTTTTTTTTTTACAGAAAATGAATTTTTTATAAAAAGAAAAGTTTTGGCCACTGGTCAGCTTTCGATTTTTATTTTTTATTATGGTACTGAAACTGAGGAGACTTCCTGAAAAAATGTCTTTCCCCAAAGCGTGAACAAATGGGATTATGTAGATCTTCTTGGTTTGACATCACACTAGAGGTCCCAGCACAACTCTGTCTTACTCTCCCTTTCATGGGGTACACTTCGTAAATGGCTGAAGTACATGAATTCTGGTATCCCAGTCTGAGGCTCCTTAGGCATTTTCTAGAATGCATTTTGTTGCAGGACAAACTACTTTGGGGGAAATGTTTTAACGAGGCACATCAAGGTTCAAGAGTGAGAAATTTTCAGCTTACCACATTTAATGGGGATATATTTAAAGTTGCAGAATGATATAAAGGAAGAGCAAGATGTAGTCTTAATACCATTAAGCAGCCTTGGTAGGCTGGCATTCAGAATATAACTGCCCTGTCATTTGTCTCAGTAGCAGCTCTGGTGACCCATCAGATACTCTAGTAATTGTTTCGTCAAAGTTGAACACCTCCTGTTGGCTATCGTAGACACGGGGCCACATCCATGTTTTCTTTTTTTGACCGACTGTGCTTACTTCTCCAGCTTGCTACCTTCTCTGCTTACTGGCCCTTTAGTGGTTAACAGCCTTGGGATGTAGAAAAGAAAGCTGCAATCCAATGAGTTAGAAAACACATTTAAAAAATTCTTTTGAAAATGTGGGCCAGAATTATTATAAAACTTACTTTAAGGCAACAAAAGAGGGAAGTGGACACAGCAGAGATGGTGAAATCCATCCCTTCCTCTTTCCCTTCTTTCCTCCTTTTCTCAAGTAAACATTTATTGAGCATCTGTTTAGGCTGCAAAATGTTGATGGCAATGAAGATAGTATAATAATGTTCTAAAAACCTTTTGAAAAAAAACAATATTATTCAAGTAATTTAAGAATATAATGATGGAAAAACAAAAGAGAAAACACTTAGGATGGCAACCAGCTTTTCCTTAATCAGTTTTTTTTTTTAATTTTAATTCCAGTATAGTTAGCATCAGTGTTGTATTAGTTTCAGGTGTACAATATATGATTCAACATTTCCATACATTACTCAGTGCTCATCCTGTAAGTGTGCTATTAATCCCCTTCACTCATTTCACCCATCCTCCCACCCACCTCTCCTCTGGTAAACATCTGTTTGTTCTCTAAAGTTAAGAATCTGTTTCTTGGTTCGTCTCTCTGTCTTCTTCCCTTTGGTCACTTTTGTTGTTGTTACTATTTCTTAAATTCCACATATGAGTAAGATCATATGGTATTTGTCTCTCTCTGACTGGCTTATTTTGCCTAGCAGTATACTCTCTAGATCTCTAGATCCATCCATGTTGTTGCAAATAGCAAGATTTTATTATTATTTGTGGCTCAGTAATATCCTATGGTGTGTGTGTGTGTGTGTGTGTGTGTGTGTGTGTGTGTCTGCGTATACACAGACACACACCACATTTTCTTTACCATTCCTCTATCTGTGGGCACGTGGATTGCTTCCATAGTTTGGCTAGTGTAAATAATGCCTTCTTGATAAGTTCTGATAAGGGATGTTAAATAATATGATGGAAAGTTTAATATAACACCGAGTAATACACGGGAAAGGAAGATTTCTTATGCGTAATAGATAAGTTACCATGAAAAGGATGAAGGATAGGATCTTATTATAAAAGGATATAATCAACTGAAAAGAGAGATGCAAAAATGCAGATATTAAAGTACTGTATTTGGCTTTCTGGTCAAGTGTGAGAGGTAAAAATAATACACTGCCAGCAATAGTTCAGGGTTCAGAATTAAGAAGTTAGAGTATTAAGGCAATATATGAAAAAAACCAGGTCTGTTAGTAATTGGATAGTTTGAGGTAAAACAATCTTTGGTCACTAAACTATGGATCACTAGTCCAGTAAGATAACATTTATTGAACAGTTGTGGGCAGCGTGCTGTGCAGGTGCTAAGTGAAGAAAGGTTTGTTCACAAATAACTGTAAAACAAGGCGGATGGTGATGGTGCCATGAGAAAGATCCATCTTTCATGCAACTGAAGTTCTGAGAAGGGAATGCCTACTTCTAGCCTAAGGAGCAGGAAATAGCCCCATGGAAAATGTTTCCATGGTTTCCATTGCACTGAAGCTGTGGTTATCCAAAATCATTACCATGAAAGCATGGTCTGACACTGGCCTACTTCTCTAGCCTTTACTCCGTCTCTGCTCTTCATACCCACAGGCCTTCTTTTCAGTGTTTTGAACTCTTCTTTCCCTCCCCTGCCTTCGGATACAGGTGCCTCTGTCTGCAATACTCCATTCCAGTGCCCCACTCTTTGACCTATTTTTCTTTGATTGTCATTTCCCATCTCATCTAAAGGGTAACTTCCACAGGGAAGCCTTTTTGATGCCCCATTCTAGATCTTGTTCCTTTATTGTAAACTCTCAAGAGCTTACCTCTTTCCCTTCATAGCTCTTAAAATTACACATCTGTTAGCATGATGGATTATTTAATATCTCTCCCCATGACTGTATAAGCTCCATGATAGAAGGGGTAGTGTCTGTTTTGCTTGACTTTTTACTGCTAGTTCCTTGTCATTGACAATAAAGGCATCTGTACTTGTTAAATAAAGGAGTTCCTATGCTGTGAGCTTCCTTCATTCTCTCGAGTAGAGGATATGCACAAAGACTTAGATTCCTGTAAGAGATACTTTTTTTCCATTGAAGATGTTTCTGTTACTTTAATGTCCATGTATATATGTATATATGTATATATATATATATATATATATATACACACATATATATGTATATATGTACACACACACACATATATATATTATTGGTGTATGTACATATACCCCCATTCAGTGTATGTACATGTACCCCAATGAACACACACATACCTTCCTTGGTAGTGAAAATTTCACCTAAAAGATTGTGCTTTTATTTCACAAACCCATGTTCTTCTATGTCTACTTGTGTCTTTGCAACATTCCTTTCCTGGTGTTAAATATTTTAAGCCCATTGGAGTTCCGTATGTCTTGGATAATGTAGTCCTAACAGCTGAGGGCGCATGGGGTCCAGCTGAGAACCACCATGATGTCACAATTATGTCTGGATGTGGATGTAACTATGTAGATAATAGAGATCTAGATCTAGATTTGCAAAGTCTGCAAAAAAAAAAAATTGGTGTCTTACGATAGCTATAGAGTTCTGAGTAGAAATTTTCTCAATTGCATTGGTTTGGTTCATACATAAGCTAAAATAAAGCTATACTCTGTATCAATGAATTGAGAACATAGGTTTTAAATGCATTTTGCCAGTTTCTAATCTTATCCTAGTTGCCATTTAATGAGTGTTACCTGAGCAAGTTACCTAACGGCCATTGCCTTGGTTTCTTTACCTGTAAAAAGAGGAACTCTACCTCTGGGTTCTTGTGAGCATTAACACATTGATACACACAAAACACTTAGATTTATACTGTATATACCGTAAGTTCCCAATAAAGTACATTTATTATAATATTCTGAAAATGGTAATACTGTTACTCAGAACCTAACAAAAATCCTAGAATAAAAGTCTCTCTTTTCCATCATGAATAAAAGAAGACTTTTATGTCCTCCCTATCTCTCAACTTTACTCTCATTTATCATTCCTTTTTACTTGGAGACATGGGGTGTGCATTTCACTGAAAACAGTGTTCCCTAGCCAAATGCTACCTGTGATCTTCAGTAATTAGACTCATGGCTACTAGAGGCAACTAAATTAAAAATAAATAAAGAATCATACCAAAACAAACATACTAAAATAAGTGTTTTGGGTTCTCCTTGGTCCTGCTGTCAGGAACCCTGCTGCTGGCATATAGAAAGAATCTTTACATTAGGAGGAAATGGAAGCACTGACATTTCCAGCTCTTTCAGGAGAGCCTTTCTAAGTTCGCTAGTTCGCTGGTGTCGGAATCTTGTGCCGCCAGTGCCTCAAGAGAAGCCTTATTTATCAAGGCAAGTGTCGCTTCAACTGTTCCAAGTTTCCAGGTGGCTTCAGATGAGTCCCTTGCGGCCCCCCTTTCACAATGGCTTTGTAACGGTTTACATACTAGGGGTTAATCACACATTGTGCAGTGGATGGAGCAATTGGTTATTAATATTTTTGAGGCACTTCCTCCCGTGAAAGGTCTGTTGTGGTTTCCACTAACCCACCCAGATGTTCAGTGTTTTTGGTTTGTTTTTTCCAATTAGCTCTTTCCGATGAAGTTTCAGGGAAAGCTTCCCAAACTGCTCCTCGGTGATGTTTTTCTTTCTCAAGACTTAGCAGTGATCTACAAGTTTTAGAAATTACTGTAATTTCACTGACCAGTTTACTTCATATGAATAAATCAGTATGTTGAGAACAAAGAATATGTTTATTTCTACCTCTTGCTAACCCCTTTCCTCATAACAAGCTCCGTCCTGTCCTTCATGCTTGATCTGTGAGTCTATGCCAAGTGCAGAGACACAACACTCTTTATTTTAAAGGATTGTGGGGAGATAGTGTATAGGCAGAAATATAGCTTAATAACCATTTGTCTAAGCTATGAAGTTTTTTCCCATATAAATGAACAAAAGCAACAAATCTTAATTATAATCTGACTGCATTTTTTAACTAAGCATGATACCTAGATTTTGAAAAATGAGAAAAACAAAAACAGAAATGATCCTGCTTTCTTTTCCTATTGCCCAATCCTAACCACATCCTGTAGTGGTGACTGCTTCATGGGGTGGCCTGGGAGCCTATATTCCTTTTATAAATCGCATCCCCCCCAGTTACCCCAAATGGTATGCAATTTAGATAAAAGCAGTGTGCTTTCTATGCAAATGAAAATTAATGACAGGTCCGCTAGCACCCTTTCCAGTGGATTCATGCCCTAAGGCCCAAATAGGGAATTTCTGTAGTCACCATAGTTCTATGTGCATATACCACGTTACGTTGGAGTATCATAGTGAATGTGTTACTTAGGCCACCTGATACTCATCTACTTTCCTCCTAATATCTGTGTTCACAATTTTCCTCCAGGCTACTATCCTTCTACATCTAAACCCCTGAAGTTAGGTAGAGTTGTTTCCACTTGTGATATCGGGAATGATTTGTGATTCACTTTTTCCCGATAGTGCTCTGGATGCCCCTGGCTATGTCTTGTTGAATGGCTTAGCAATAGACATATGAGCCCTTTGATGGGACTGTTAGAAACACACACACACACACACACACACACACACACACACACACACACACACACACTTTTCTCTGGCTTTGAACCTGAGAAGATAAGGCTTTGGTGGGTTGTCAGCCATCTTACCACTTCATAGAGTGGTAGAGACCTGAAGATGGAGAGAAATTCCATCTTGCTGATATTGAGTCCCTCAATAAAACATTGTCTAAAATTCTAGGTGCCAGGCCTGCCTGCCTCCCTTCCTCCCTTCCCCCCTTGCTCCCTTGCTCCTTCTAATGCACTTAACTCTGAGCTGAGTTGGATTTTGTGTGTGTGTGTGCTTAGTTTTGTGCTGAGTTGAATCTTCTCTTTCAGTTACAAGAGCTTTAATGTCAGAAAGGGAGAGAAAAGGGTGGGGAGGAGAAAACAGAGATAAAATATATAGGATTCTAGAGCATGTTTTCCTTAGGAGTAGAACAAAATTAAGATCTAGGAAAATATTTGGAACATCATTCAATGTCATTCAATGAATTGTTGGAATTGTTCAGTTCAATATAGTACTTTCTGAGTAGGAAGTAATTTTGTAAGCACCAAGCACACGAGTTATAGGTCAGGCAAAAGATGTGGGTTTAGTATAGATGTGGGTCATCCTTAGGATAATGCAGAACCGTGGCACAGAGGTTAATTTTTAAATTTGGAGAAGGAAAAGATTTGCCAATATTTCAGGTAACCCTGCAAGACCACTCACGATATCTTAATTAAAATGGACTTTGGAAATCTTTCTGTGTGTGTGTGTGTGTGTGTGTGTGTGTGTGTGTGTGTGTGATTAAAAAGCTTTCAAAGACTTGAGTTTAAATTTGATTAGAAACTTGAGCATCTTTAACAATGTCTAGGATAGTATTCTATATGTGGAAAATGTTGTTTGATAGTTTGGATAGCTGTAGAAGTCTTATTTCTAGATATATTTAGGAAAGAATTTAAAATTGCATTTTAACTTTAACAGTCAGAGGTCTACAAGTTGTGCTTTTTATTGCTTTTTATATTTTGAAGTTGGGCTAGTAAAGTGAAGCTTGCTTTTGACAGCTACTGTATAATATCAGCCTAACTATCATAGTGAATGTTGATTCCTGAGATTTAATAACGTTATTTGTATCTAAAATATATTCCTTAAATTACCACAGCTTGACCTCTGTAGCATGCTACTCGAAGCATAAAAAGTATGTTCCATGGGTCATCTGGGCAGCTCAATCTATTAAGTGTCCAACTCTTTATCTCGGCTGAGGTCATAATCTCATGGTTCATGAGATTGAGCCCCAAGTCAGGCTCTGTACTGACAGGGCAGAGCCTGCTTGGAATTCGCTCTCTCTCCCTCTCTCTGCCCCTTCCCTGCTTGTGTTTGTGGGTTTTTTTCCCCTCTCTCAAGATAAATAAAGTTTTTTTAAAAGTATGTTCCACTTTAAAATTTGACAAACTTTAAAATCCTACTGTCACATTAAGAAACATGGGATATAGTGGGAAATCTCGTGAGACTTCAGGTCAGTGGTCTGCTCTACCTAGTCCCCCAAAGCTGAGTATAATGGGTGCTCTTGGACAACTTGAATGTTAAAATGTCATTTGGGTTTGAATTCAACTGCATGAACACTTCTGAACAAGTTTATATGCTTTTGTAGTATTATTAAAACTCTCAGGCAAAGAAATTTAGATATTTTCAAGTACAAGAACAATATCAGGGATGAAACAAATCAGCAGTATAAACTGTTAATTCTCTAAGTACTGTAGTAGTGTTAACATGTGACAGCATTTGTTTTTTTTTAATGTCATAAATCAATAGGCACGTTCATTTTTAGTAGTTTAATACTTACCATGTTTTTTTCATGGCTTATTGATATGCACTAACTGTCTTATAGCTATACGAATATCTTTTCATTTAATCTAAAAGAAATGGACCAACAGCCATTCCAAGTGAACATTGATCTATTTCCAACCTAATTTGTAAATGTAAGTTGGTGCGCTATCCTGCTCACTGTCTGCCTATTGGCTGTATAAAATCAGGCACTATGTGTGTTTGAGTCACCAACTTATTCTCAGGATCCAACTGGATTCTCAATAAATGTTGAATAAATGAATAATGATTCAATTAATGTAAATAGACTTTGGAAGAGGATTTTGGAAGGGAGGATTTGAATGTAACAACAGGTAAGCAGATGAATGCAAAAACCGTTTTTTTTTTTCTACTAGCAAGAGTCATTATTAAGAAATTAGAAAGAGTTATTAAGGGAAAAACACAGTAGTAAAGAGAAACCTCGGAACACAGTGAAAGGAATAGGTTAAGGTCCGAAAGAGTGATGGTGTATCTAGTCCCTTAGTTGGGAACTGAGTGAAACTCAAAAAGTGATGGGTGGGAATTCAGAAATTAACAAGGGTCAGTGGTAGCCAGAATGAAATTGAAATGAGTGGTAACATGGGAAAAAGTGGTGAAATACAATGACTGTTTTGAGTCTGTGAATCAAACTGTGGAAAGTAGTTGGTGAAAGAAACTGAAAGGGAGAATTATTTTTAGATTTTAGAAGAGGATAGTTGGAAATACACTAGAAAGTCATAAAAACAAGACATAGACCTAAGCTTTTATGAGACTAAAGTACCCCAAAGTTAAGCAGGGTTCCAGAGAAATACCTTTATTACCACTAATGATCTGCATTACTGCATATGCTGCTTGGGATAGTGGCAACTAATACCACCAGTCCTACACAGTGCTGATCTGATTAGTTGAGAAATTTCTATAGTAGGCAGAGGTAACTGAGTTTTCATGACTCTTTTTCCCATTTCCTATTTCCACATAGGGCAATCATACTCCATATTTTAGAGTCCTGAAATGGTGTGGTAGTGCTTCAAAGTGAGTGTAAGCTTCTTCACCGTTATTACCACCTTTATATTCTTTGCTGTCAGGATCAGAAAGATGGTCAGCATCTAGGACCTTCATCAAGCTGAGTCACCTATAAAAATGACTTCTCACAACTATTGTACCTGGAAAAGCTATTTATGTTTGATGACTTCTGACCATTAGGACTTATACTTAACTGTGCAAGATATACTTTGGAACTTTATCCCCAGATGCTTGTCCTCTTTTTAATCCTCAAAGTAGGGTGGTGAAATTTAGAACCTTCATTCCAGACATTACTTGTGACTTTTTATTGGTGAGTAGGATTGTTGTACACCAACAGAGAGAGAGAGAGAGAGAGAGAGAGAGAGAGAGAGATTGAGATTGAGAGAGAGAGAGGGAGGGAGGGAGGGAGAGAGGGAGTACCAGGATAATCATCAGGATAATTAATGTAAAAGAACAGGCAATTACAGATTTATAATTTACAGAGGAAAATTAGAACTCAACTGAAAGTTAACCTCCTGGAAGAAATCTGTTGAGAATCCTATAGCATTTGAAGCACTGTTGTCAAATGTTGTAAAATACTGTGTAAATTTCTAACTCTTAGTCACATTATAAAAGATCAAGGGTCAGGCTACACGTATTACACTTGTAAAGAAACATTACTACATAGGATGAGATAATCAGAAGTGGTCCACCGTACTTTCATTTCTAGGTTCTTTTCTGGATTTTTCCAGGACCTTTTGGGAATAATGAAAGGTGGAAGTTGCTGAATATAGCGAAAGTAGATTGGTGTTCTAAAATAATAAATAATAGAAAACCAAATAAGAGCTGTTGTCTCAATGTAGCTATTCATAGCATGAAGGGTTAGATGCTTTGAGGAAAGGAAGTGATAGATCCTGTGGGTATCACGATACTGTTTTTGGAAGAACAGTCATGTTGAGTAAATAAAGAAAGTAACATATCTTCAATTCCAATAACTGGTCTAGTGCTTTTGTTGTCGATAGAAGATAGTTATTCATTGAACAAGAAGAACTGTGATTTACTATCAAGTTTTGATTCTCACTTTTATTTAATGACTCATTTTAAGGTCTTGAGAGAACCCCTGAGCTGCTCCACTTCAGTGTTCACTTTTGGAAACCTTCCATAATATTTAACATGGAACTTGAAATTCAACTAATGATAATAGTTCCATAGTTGATGAGATGATTGGAATGCTCTATGGCAGTTGAATTCAGTTATTCTTTTAACTATTTTTAAGTTATTTCAAAGATAGAGGGTAAATTATTCGAACTATTTTACTCAAACCATTATTCAAACTACTCTATTTTGAATCTTGTTTTACAAAGTCATCTTAACCTTACTCACAGAAATTCCTCAAACACAACCCTTATTTCCTTATATTAGTAACTATGGAACATGGCAAGTGTACCAAAATGGCAGGATGTGGTGCGTGACTGAATAATATTTAGTGGCTTGGATTTTCCTCTCTCTGTACTTTTTTTTTTTTAATGTCACCTTTTAAACATAAGGAATTTGGACTAAAAACAAAACATGGTAGGTTTTCTCAGAGGTACATGTGTAATGACCTATTGTTAACTTCTGAGCTTTTGCTTGGAGAAATTATTAGTACTATTAATATTGTAGCTTAAAATACTCATTTCTAAGTAGCAAAATGGTATTAACTGGACTTATTTAGTATAATAATAAGCAAAGAGGAAATACTTTAAGAGATTACATATGTGTGTTTATTTCAATTTGCATAAGAACACCTCCCCCTATTTGAAAATAAGTCTTTTAACAAATGTTCCCAGGCTTGATAAAATTATTATGTAAATTTCACATGTATACAGACACTAAGGAAGAAGGAATCCTCACTGTCTCATTTGGAGTCAGAATTTCAGAAGTCCTAGACAATTGGAGATATTCAGTTCCCATGACATATATAGTTATGTTTTCTCCTCCAGGTTTATTGAGATATAATAGGCATAAAGCATTGTGTTAAGTTTCAGGTGCCCCGTGTGTTGATTCAATACACTTGTATATTGCAAAATGATGGCCATCATAGTGTTAGCTAACACCTCCATCACATCACATGGTTACTATTTCTTTTACAGTTATCTGTTAATGTCCAGCAATTGGTGTGGATTTGTCTTGAAGTAGAAGTAGATAAAAGGTGATAAGTAACTAGGCGAATAATCATGTTGCCCCAGAGAAAGGGAAGGATTTAAGAGCTAGAGAGAAGGAGGTATATGATTTTCAAAGTGTGGCATTAGGGCTAATCCAATGGATGAATTGTCTTTTTCTTGAATCATTATTGTATTCCAAATAAATAATACTGTAATTACTTTTTTCATAAATGATTACTTAATTGCTTTGCTTCCTGAATTAGCTATATTTACTTAATCAGAGAAGAAAGCAATTAGAATAACTTACTTGCCAAATTTGCCTAAATCTTCTAAGGCAATTCTGTTTTTAATGAAATATCTACCACTGTAGAAATCAGTGTAAAAGCAACTGGCTTTAATCTACATAGGAAGTTCTCACTTTGTTACAACTAAAAAAGGGGATTGTCATTTTTCTCCCCAAACCTATTTTGGTTTTACTGTGAATGGAGGTTTTTTTTAATTTTATTTTTTATTTTTTAAAATTTACATCCAAATTAGTTAGCATATAGTGAAACAATGATTTCAGGAGTAGATTCCTTAATGCCCCTTATCCATTGAGCCCATCCCCCTTGTCACACCCTCTCCAGTAACCCTCAGTTTGTTCTCCATATTTATGAGTCTCTTCTGTTTTGTCCCCCTCCCTGTTTTTATATTATCTTTGTTTAAGGGAAACAAAGATAATATAAAAACAGTGAATGGAGTTTTTATGAACAACTTGATTTTTTGAAAGTCAGGAGCTATGCTCGATTTAAAAAAATCATGTAGGTGTTTCTGATGACATGTTTACTACACTAAATAGTATGTGGGAGAACTGTTTTTAAAATAAGTATTTGGAAATGAGGAAATTGATTACAACTATATGCATGTTCTATAGCCTTTTAAAAATACCACTATCATGTTTTTAATTGAATGACTCATCAGTAGTACAGCAGATGCTACAGGGTCTCATTGGATTTTCCAAACTCTTTGCACCATTGAGTTTATATTATACTGGAACAGCCACATTGCCTGTTTGAGAAACATGTCCACCGGATGTTCGAATTGACACAATAATTTCAAAGAAAAGTTTTGCTCCTGCTTGTACACCTGGTACTCTCTGAATTTGTAAGTTCATGACAAGCAATAGTATGGGATGTTAAGTTCTTGGTTTCCTTAAAATATTCTGGCGAGGATTAGGGTAGGGTGTGGTTGTCTGCTTTTGGTTTGTTAGACCATTATGTATGTTTAATTTAAACACAATTGTAGTATTCTCCCCACATTCTTAAGTTATAGCCAAAATGAAAGTGAAATATTTATTCGAGAGAAAAAAAAAAACTGGCACATTAAAAGAATATTGAACCTGTAATATATAATGAAGCAAAATAGAAGCACATGAAAATTAATATTCTTAATATTTGACCAAAACCTATTGTAGGTTATTTTTATTTCTTTCCAAAAGTGCCTCGGATTTCTTTAGTGAGACATGCGAAGACACTTTTAAAATTCTATCTATAAATAGCATTTTTCTCATAAACTGACCTAGTGGTATTAAATTGGTACAAAGCTCAAAATCAGTATTTAACATTTAATGGAACGAACAAACTAATTCTGCAATTTAACTCAACATTTGCAGTAAGACGACTTGTACCCTAATGGCTTGTAATTAATTTTTCTGAAAATCATATTTATGATAGTCTGCAGATTCGGGGCTTTATCTAATACATAATGTTCATTTTGAGCCTTTAATTGCATTTAAATTAAAATTGGCTTAGCAGGAAGATGAATTGTGGGAATGCATCAAACCACCCAGCATGTCCTGAAGATGTGAGCCTGAAAATGCAATTTGGTGGAGATGTGCAGAATCATTTGGAGTTCATTAATTTTTATTGCACAGGTAGTTTTACTAAAGTAGGTTATTTTCTTTGAAATTTATATTTATGTTTATGTCAATAGCTGAATATTGTATTAGCCCTTACATCTATTAGAGTTTATTAACCTGGCCTAATCGAGGTTGTTCATATTGAGAAGAGAGATAATTTGTGTCTGCCCCTCATACTGATTTGGTGAGCCTAGTACTGTAAGAATGAATGATTTTTTTTTTTTTTTTTTGAGGTGGGGAGAAGGAAGGGAGTCTCGGTGAAGGAAGTCAAACAAGTGGCTGTTCAAGCTTCAGAGTAAGGGCTCTGGAAGAATCTGGTGAGGGCTCATCTGAGAAGACATTCTTATTACTGACCTTCTCGGGTCTTGCAGGCTGAATCATCTTTTTCTCTCTGCATGACTTGAGGTTCTGACCTGGCCACTGCAATGAAGGGTTATTGATGTGCAACTCTGTTTGGTGGTTTAATGCGCCTGAGCTTTGGCCAGCCAGCTTGTAAGTGATTCCTGAACTTGCAGATGCTGCCGAGGTGATCCAATTTAATTATAATGTCACTTTACAATTATAAGGGAAAAGAGGTTTCACGTTGTCTAATGAATACAAATTGTCTGCAATTTGAAAATACAAAGAAATAAAAATTAACATTTGTCCTCTTTGCCAGAGAATTTACATTTGTGCAACTGGTCCTAATAAGTAAAATAATTCCATTACCTAAATTCATTAAACACATGTGCTTTTTATTTTGGAGATAGTATATCATTCTTATTAATAAAATGATATTGTTAGCATTTGCCATTCTGGACTCATTTTTCCCCCTTTGCAGACAGTGTAATTAGGGATGGAAAAAGCTTCAGGATGAGCAAATGCCTGCTATAGAAATGAATTATATAATTGTGGTAATGATTTTCCCTAAAACTCTTTCTGCCAACTGTAACATTTTTCACCTCACCATGGTTTTTTTTTTTTTAGTGTGTGTGTGTGTGTGTGTGTGTGTGTGCACGCATGTGTGTGTACACATCTGTGTGCTCTCTTCACAAAAATGCAGAAATAGTCTCCCATTCTGACAATCTGCTGCAAGTTCCTAGTTTGTGGTCAGAGATGATAGAAGCCCATATTCATTTACCACTCACCAATCAGAACTTGACAGAGGTATTGCTTATTTTCTCATTTCATCACTGAAGCATGCTGTTGTAGTTTAGTCCCTAATTACTCTCAGACTGAGACGATCCAAATATCCCCATGGTGGTAATATTTTCCTGCCTGGGTGAGTCATTACGTTGTTTGGCAGACTGAAACACCAGCCTTCTGTTGTTGGAACACTACCCCTCGTGTAGCACCACATCCTCCCCTCAGTGCTGTCTGCTCCTCGACTTTGGTCCTGCTGCGACATTTCAAGCCATCCTGTACGCAATCACATTTGCCTGCCTTCTCTCTGACTGATTGGACTGCTGCCAGTTCCCTTTTCAGGGCCAAGGACAGGAGAATGGGGGGTATCTGAATAGAACTGCTTAATGATCTAATGGACCAGTGCCTCTCTCCCACTGAGAGAGAGGGCTTATTTGTTTGCTGGTTACAGGAAAGGTCAGGGAAATCCTTTTCAACAAAGGCTATGACAGTGAGAATGTGCAATACCATACATTACTGGTGTTTGAATAACTTAATACCTTGGGTGCGCCCCACCCCCAACAACAACACCAGACACTTTTGGGTCTTTATTTCATTTTCACTATCCTCCAGATGGCAGAAAATGGAAGTGATGAAGCTTGGGTTCACACAATAGTTTATACCAAATGCCAAATATCAGGAAGCTTCACAGGTATTCAGTTCTGAAGAGCGTGATGAAGTTTGGAAATCTGCTAAACAGAGCCAGCCTTTCCTATAGGAGCTATTGTATAATTATTTTAAATTATGTATATCGAAACCTGCAGGGATACACAACATCTTATTTAGTGGAACTTGAACATTTGTTATTTTGGGTTTAGAGGGATGCTTCTGAAATACTTTTCCCAGCTGATCTTTTCCTCTGTTGGCACTTCCTCAAAATAACCACAAATAAGTATTTACTACAACATACGGGGGAGCTTAGATGAAAGCTTTTTAAAAAGAGTTTAGATAAAGAAATAGATGCATTAAATAGATGCATTAAAAAGACATATTGAAATACTTGAGTTATATTATGAAGGATAACATTCTAAGAAACAATGCTCATCTAAGTATAGCTGGCATTTTTCTTCATGCCCTTGGTAAGCACTGTTAACTGTAAAGTTTTTTAGATGGATTGTTGAAAATTATAAAAAAAAAAAAAACATACTGAAAGGAAAAAGAAAAGCAAACCCAAACTTCGATGAGCCAGCTATCACCCTAGGGAGACATTTGGTGAGAAATTAACTGACTCGAGATTTAGATGAAGCCACGAAGAGGCCAATAGCTACCTACCGAAGCCTACTTCTATTGAGATGTTTATTTAAACAAAGAAATCATCAAACAATAGTTGGAAGGAAGTTTTTTTTTTCTTTTTCTTTTTTATATTTTCTGGAAAAGGAACAGAGAGGCAGGAGAGGTTTGTCCCTCCATGTCACGGTTCACCTGCCCTGGAGGTGGAGGGTGGGGAGTCCCGCAGTCTGCTCACTCAACTGTATTTGACTAGGGCCGTCAGCCCCTCAGCTTTCACAAGCATTGAATATGTCAAAAAAATCTTTCAGAGAAAGTGTAAATTTTAACTGGGCTGTTTCTGGTTCATATTTAATGCTGTTTAAAAAAGCTGCAAGATGTGGATGTCCAGGAAACTCTCGCATGTGCGCCGTGAAGTTCCGCCGAGGGGTGGTAGGTGTGTGGTTCCAAGCAATTAGGAGAAGAGATGGTTGATAGAGGTAATTTCTAAATACCTGACAAGGTTGGAGTATTTTATCAATCAGCCTGAAGTTAACCCTTGTCTTCAAGTAGGCAGGCTGTACCTAGATGTTTCTACTGCATGTTCCACTCGAAAGGAGCTTCTCTTCTGGCGAGTGTAACTACTCATTCCCTTTAGAAGATTCCATATTTATTGCTTAATTTTTTCAAATGGACTGCAGAATGCTTTATAAGAACAAATTATTACTGTGATTAACATGGTGATAATTATTTTCCACGAGTCTGCCTTCCTCTGGCATGTTAAAAGCCTACTGCTCAGCTAGCTATGGAGCTGGCGTATTTCCCTTGTGCGAAGCCCTTGCCCTGCAGAGGGAGGATGTCTCTAGCACCCACATCCCCAGCTGGAATGCGATGGACAGGTGGCACATGGAGAGTCATTGCGTTCAAGTTCATTGGTATGATCCAGTTTGGCTTTGGTTTCACTACTGTAAGAAATAAGAAAGAGATGTAGCTGTAAAATGTATGGAAGTGGGTCCTTTGGGTGCTTGGACTTTGTGTTTTTCTCAAGCTAACGTGTAGAGAATAAAAGGGGCAGTATCCGTGTGTGTACATCTCACCCCTAATCGGAGTTTAGAGATATTCACTGACTTTTTTTTAGAAAGGTAGCCTGTGGGCGTCCGAAAGAGTGGCCCAGTTCTCTCTTTCTCAGCTAGCAGCCTCAAACTGTATAATGCATAGCATCTTAAAAAATGTGGCTTGAAGGAGAGCTGTTTATCCTTGGCACCGAACTTCCCTGCATAATGTATTTCCAGAAAATTACTGGGGGATTTCCTGTGAAGGAATAGGGGATGGGAGTGGAGAATTGATAAAAATGAGTAAAGAGGAAGACAGACCCTCACACATTGAAGAACAGATTCTGTAGTCGTGGGAGCTGGCAGAAATGTTCGGTGCTTTTCACAGTCAACATTCAAACAGATTATCAGATGGCATATTTCACCCTGTTGTTACTTTAAATGAAGTGACCATGAAATCAACAAATCTGCTGTCAGGTGCCTGTCACTAAGATGGTTCTTCCTGTCACACAATGCCTCACATAGCAGGTAATGTGTTTTTAAGAATCAGTTCTGTGTCACCTCATCAAGTCCTTGTT
This sequence comes from Lynx canadensis, assembly GCF_007474595.2. NCBI lineage: Eukaryota > Metazoa > Chordata > Mammalia > Carnivora > Felidae > Lynx > Lynx canadensis. The sequence goes on from NC_044308.2 coordinate 82,738,414, forward strand.
AAAAAGATGAAATAAGACGGATGGTGTTGTCTACCATGGAGTTGACTGAAATTCGGTAGAATGAAATGTACAGTCTACAAAGAAATGCTTCAAAGAGAGTCACCAGGGTATAGACAAGAATAGCTATCTCTTACTACTTTCTTACGGGCCTTTGCTTGTGTTCTTAGGATTGCTATGTCCTTTGCCTTTTTCATTGAATTCTAGTCTGCAAGTCAGTTAGATCACATTTTGAACTCAGTGATGGGGGCTCGGTAATTTAGGTTTGCACCATCTAGCATGTGATTTTGCAGAACGCTAACACAAAACTGACTCAGGATCCCTGAGATGCAATTGCTGTCTTTCCTACAAGAGGCAGATAAATTTATTGAGCTGTAAGGGATGTCTCGGAATATTTTTGAGTTCTCTTAATGCATTTGAGTGTATTCTTCGGAATTTTGTCATTGTCCTGTTTTAGCTACTCTTTGGCAAGGGGCTCTTAGTATTTTGAAATAATAATAGAAAAAAGAAAAACCAGAAATACAAATATCAATCATGTACATACTGAGAGTCATAGGGATAGTGCAATAAGCCTGCATGTCTGAGTTTGTATATTGATTATGGTTTTTGTTTACTCATAAACTGTATTTACAAAAGAATACATTTTGCGTATAAGTGTGATCTGGTATATTATTGGTCATAAACATGATTTCTCTTTGTAAGGCACCAGTGCTAGGTATACACCAGGTACAGCCTTGAATCTATATTGCCAAGTTCAAATTGGAATCATAGATGCCATGAAGCAGTAGGTCTTTTTAATATTACCAAGTTTGTACCATCTGATTCAGTTCATACAGCTGATAGATAATTCAGCACCAAATCTTATTATAGCATCAAAGTCACAATACCGGAATGTGGATTGAAATACAAGGACCTGTTTATTCATGCATGTGTGCATCCATCCCATCCATCTAACTCTCATGGTGTAATTATTATGGAGCCATATCAGATTTGAACATTAAAAAGAATGAAAATCAATATCTGCTTTCTAGGAATTGAGCCTGGTGGTAAGAGACACACAAATGATTATTAATACACATGGGTAAGTGCTAAGGGTGTAACTTAGTCTGAGAGAGTCAGGAAAGACTTCACAAACCAGGTAACATCTGAGATGGATCCGGAAGGATGAATAGGAGTTCATCTGGGAGACAGTGAAAGAAGGGTATATACATCCCAAAGCATCAAGGGGTCAAAGGGCATGATGTGTCTTAGGGAAGACTGAATAATTTGGTTGGGCTATAACACAAAGAAGATTATGTTCTAGAGACTTCATTTTGAATGGTGTAGAGGGGAGGGCTGCCTTAGAGCACCACACAATGCATTCGGTACGTCGAGATACAGCAGTCAGAACTGTGGGCGCATTTTAACGTGGGTAACGTTATGGATGAATATTGAGCTATTATTAACAAATCAGCCAAAGGCCTTTTCAGAAAAGAACAGTTTTAAGAAAATTGCTGTCATTGTTAGTCATTATTAATATTGGCACTTTGTATTTTTATTTTCCGTTTGTGTTTTGTGTGTGTAGCATTGGCCCTTTTCTTATTTACCTCTAGATGTCCATAGATGGATTTCTAGATGTTCTTCCCCAGGTTGCATTTGTAATGAGACTTACAGTTTTCTTCACACTTCCTTACAGCTTTGCCGATAAAAATCCCAATTGTATGTGTGTGTGTATATGTGTGTGAAATATTCAGCTAGATAATGACACCTGTGGGCTTAGAAAAACCAAGAGGTGTTTTGTTCTTTTCGAAATTGCTGTATTCCAATTACTATTTGGATTAAAAAATTGCACCACTGAGTTGGCATTTTTACTGCTTGAAGTTACTGACCATAGAAATACCATTTATACTTTTACATTACCCGATCATATCTGTAGCATTATTTTTGATCAGTATTACACATTATGGAACAGGTTAACAAGCACATTTTCCTTAGCCTGTACTTACGCCTTCTTCCTGTCCGTGAAGCGAAAGTCCGTACTCGAATGTATGTGGGATAACTAGTATGTTTACTAGATGCCGTGAGGACAAGTAAACCAAAATCAAATGGAAAACAAAAACCTTAGATACACATATCCACACACACCACTTTGGGGGGATAGGAGAATCTGTTCATAATTTCATTAACTCCTAGACATTTGAGTTTATTATTTCCTGTTATTGGTCATTATATATAGGATTGTGGTGGTTGGTCCTTTAATTACAGCATCCATTTAGAACATTTTAGATCTTAATGTGTTTATTGGGGATTGTGGAACTTGCTTTCCTGTCCTGAAATGAGCTCATGAAAATGCATGAATGCTCTTGTCATTCGAGATGGCAGGGGGTGTTTTTGGCAGTACAATAAGTTTTTCCCTATAAAGAATAGCTAGGATGTAGCAGTGAAGTGTCGGAATGCATGGAGATCAGATTAAATGTATTTGAATTAGTATCTCTATGGGTTTTATATCTCAAAGTCAAAATAGTCATTCTCATCAGATAAAAATATTCTTGACTGGAGAAACTCTGATCCAGAAACAATCTATCATTTGAATCCCCTGATTGTAATATGAATGGATATTCAAGTTCTAACACACTGAGAGTTAATGCTGTATCCCAGTGGTTTATTGAATCACAGTGCCATCTAAAGCGATCCTCTAAGAGCAAAACCAGTCAGAATAAGTATTTAGATACCATCTACCAGCGCGCCTCGCTGTAGCACAATTCCCAGTGGTGGAATTTGTAAATGAAATGTCTGTCCCGCTGCTCATCCAGCCAGTGTTAGTTACTGAAGTACAGAAGTCCTTGCTATAAGGTGCTCTCATCTTTAAGGTCTGGTGAATATAAAATGGCAGCAGCGTTATAACAAAAATTTAGTGTACGTGTGTGCCATCAGTTGCTGTGACATCAGTGGGTAGTCACAACTGAGAGGCCAATTGTAACTCCTTGGTGTGATCCCTGTCTTACTTTATCAGCACTTGCCACTTGAATCACTCCACCGTGTTATACTTTGGTGATGATTCCTTAAATACTAAATGGTTACTAAAGTCATCATGCCAGAGAATCTTGCCCTCTTTTCATTTTGGACAATAGGAGTCTCTATAATTGTGATATGATACTTCTACTTAAGTGTTCCTTTTGGTCATATTTGAAAAAAATTTCTTTAGCATTGTTTCTCTTTTACCTCTCAAACATTACCCACAATTTGTTGAACTCTATTCAAAGTCTACAGAGGCAGTGTTTCCAATATAGATAGCCTGGAGTACTGCATTTTTCTTGTTGTTGATTTATGTTATTTGACTGTTGACTGCTTTTTTTTTTATTCCCCTTGGGTTTCACAGTATTACATAGGGCATTATTTGACTGAACCTAGAAGGCCACTTTATAAATAAGTGTCTGACTATAGATTCCTAAGTGATGATAGGTAAAATCTTAGGTAAATTTAAATAGTGTGCCCAAACATGGAATGTAAACTCAGTGAAAATCAGATAAACACTATATCCATACTGGTATAAACACTTGTTTTAAATAACAGGTTTCCAAAATTTGTTAGTTGTTACTGTTATTTGACATAGTGGAAATGATAAGCGTGATTGTTTTCTTGTTCTTTTTTTTTTAATGTTTATTTTAGAGAGAGAGAGAGAGCAAGCAAGCCGGGGAGGGGCAGAGAGAGAGGGAGACAGAATCTGAAGCAGGCTCCGTGCTGTCAGCACAGAGCCCGACACAGGGCTTGAACTCATGAACTGTGAGATCATGACCTGAGCTGAAGTCAGAAGCTTAACCAACGGAGCCACCCAGGTGCCCCAAGAACAGGGTTTTTTAATCACACAGAACAGAAGTAAAATATTAGCTCCCATTCTTAGTCAGTGTGTGATCTTGAGCAACTTACGTGAACTCTTGGACCTTTAATTGTCTCCTCTGTGAAATAAGTCAGAGATAAGATATATGAAGTACTTGACACATAATAAGAATCCATATGTTGTAGTGGTAGTGACTACTATTTAAAATTAGTCTTTCCCACTGGCTTCTGAATGCATGTGCAAAACATACTCTGGGTGATAGAATATCATCTACATATAGAAAATTATCTCTATGCATAACGAATAGTTAAGTGTCCAGCAGGATGCAAGACAAAGCATCTTGAATGGATTTCAGTAATACCTAGATTTCCAGTGCTAACACAGTTTCAATGACCAGGAAACTTTACTGTTTAAACTTTAGCAAAATTTGTCCTGGTTTGCTCACCAACTCAAGAAGAATTTGTGGCAAAAGAAAGCCTTCTTTAAAACAAAAACAAAAACAGAAAATAACATCTCGATGCATTTATTTAAATTTTTTTTTAACGTTTATTTATTTTTGAGACAGAGAGAGACAGAGCATGAACGGGGGAGGGGCAGAGAGAGAGGGAGACACAGAACCGGAAGCAGGCTCCAGGCTCTGAGCCATCAGCCCAGAGCCTGACGCGGGGCTCGAACTCACGGACCGCGAGATCGTGACCTGAGCTGAAGTCGGACGCTTAACCGACTGAGCCACCCAGGCGCCCCACGATGCATTTATTTTAATCCTATGGCTTCTATTGGTAAATACTTGGCAAAAACAGAGGAAAAATAGAAACCACAACCCATCCCTTCATCAAGTTTATAACCTGCTAGCAAAGAACAAGACTCAGTGAAAGGGCCAAATAACAAGTTTACAGTGTGAAATGGCAAGGTAATGTTGCAAAAACACTGTATGTAAATACTAAAGGGATATGGAGAGAAAGATGAAAGTGCACAGTAGGCTAATGTTGGGATGCTTCATGGAAGACATAATTGGACTTACTGGCAGATAGGAAGGGAACAGGAAAACTATAAAATGACATCGATGGATGAATGGATAAGGAAGATGTGGTATACATATACAATGGAGTATTACTCGGCAACCAAAAAGAATGAAGTTTTGCCATTTGCAACTACGTGGATGGAACTGGAGGGTATTATGCTAAGTGAAATTAGTCTGTCAGAGAAAGACAAAAATCTTATGACTTCACTCATATGCGGACTTCAAGAGACAAAACAGATGAACATAAGGGAAAGGAAACAAAAATAAAATAAAAACAGGGAGGGGGACAAAACAGAAGAGTCTCATAAATATGGAGAACAGAGGGTTACTGGAGGAGTTGTGGGAGGGGGGATGGGCTAAATGGATAAGGGGCATGAAGGAATCTACTCCTGAAACCATTGTTGCACTATATGCTAACTAACTTGGATGTAAATTTAAAAAATAAATAAAAATAAAAAAGTCTTGGAGAGACAGTAAAAAAAAAAAAAAAGGCATATTGGTGGCTTGTGTCAAGGAACCAAGAAATAATCACCCACCTGGAATTTATGAGAAATAGTAGATCAATTTAAGAAAAATATGAAAATATGCATGAAAAATATTTAACATTACAATTTTATTTCAGTAGTTGATACATACTAGTTTTAGGCTTTTGAGCAATAGGTAGATTCTTGATTGCATTATCTATGTACCAAAGTTGAGGATGGAATCATTATCAAGTGCTGGGAATGTTAATTCGTGACCAGGCGAGAGAGTAATAGTAAAATTAGGCTTGTATGCTTCAAGTGAGGATTTTTGCACGAACAGAAGAATTACGGTCTGGCAGTAGTGGGATGCTTAGCTAATTGTATTACTAAGCAGATAAGCGTGCACACTCTCGTGTGTGTGTGTGTGTGTGTGTGTGTGTGTGTGTGTGCATGTGCATGCATGAACACATGAGCACAGGAGGGTAGTAGCAGAACGACAAGTAGCTTCTTTTTACGAGGGTTCTAAGAGAAGCAGAATTTTGCAAGGAGTTCTGGGGAGAGCTCTAAGAGCAAGTAGTAAGGTACATATTCTATGAGAAGTTTGAGGATGAAGGGAGCTCACATATGGTAGAATAGTTGCAAGAGGGAGACTGGCCAGTGGAAAAACCATGGAGGCGGAGTGGGGACAGTAGGAGTGACCAGAGATACTTGCCCTTTGAATCTTGTTGAGAACTCCAGAAGTGAAAGCTGTGCAGGGGACTTAGGAGCCTCGAGGTCCCCACTTATGACCGAGAGTTTTTTGGTGACAGAACTGATACCAGTTGCTGACAATCGTGGTTTATTCACTTAATCTCAATGTGGATCACCGGTATCTTGGAAAAATTAAAATGGTGACTTCCTTTTGCAGTTTTAAAGAACACATTCATGTTGGGATGAGCACTGGGTGGTGATGTATGAAAACCAATTTTGACAATAAAATATATTAAAAAATATAAAGAACACATCCATGTGAGAAATGAGCTTAAATTTTTCTCTAGTCTTTTAAGTAGAATTAGTGATTGCCAGAATCATCTAAATGAAAGGAGCTCACTGAGCATTTCTGTTAATATATGTTACCTTAATTGCAGAATTGTACCTCACGTTTTAGCACAGTAATTCAAAGTTTGCATAACAGGTTTGAAATGAATGAAGTCGATAGATTTTTTTTTTCGTGTGTGAGTTTATGTATTGAGTTCTATTCTAAAATATACATCACCCTGCAAGTGGAAAATGTATCGACCAACATGGCAGATAGATTTCTATTTCTGGTGTCACCCGGGTTTGATAGTGCAAGGCAGATCACATGAGAGCTGGGTGGCTTTGTGGGATCGTGCAGAATCATAAACTTATATGACAACTCTTGAGATAATACTTCAAAGTCCTGAAGAATTTCCCATTTGGAAATGGGAATCTCTATTACTTTGCACAACCGCATAGCCTCAGTGTTAACTAATAAAATAAATCCAATCCGTTTCACATCAGACAAGCCCTTGTTGCATTGTTTCTCATCTAGGCTGTTAAATGTCATGAAGAGAGACACATCTAATCTTGAACTATCACTAGAAAAAAGTTGCAGGCTCTCTTGTGCATGCTTTAGCAGAAAGAAAGCATGTCATGTATTCTTAGAGCTGGAAGGGATGTTAGAGGTCAATTGCTTGCTCTCTAATCTAAAGCAGGAGTCCCTTCCTGAGTCCCCACAAGAGTGAGCCAGAAGGGGAGTTATTGACTTAGTCTGAGGAAGAGCCGTCATACTAAGACCTCAGAAGGGGAAGGAACTGAGCTGTGATGTGGTTATTCAAGCAAAGTGTGGGAAATAAGTGGACGAGAAGTTCGATTAGATCACTTCTAAAGTTCCCTCTAAAAATCTACAAAAGCATCCTCCTTCAAGTTTGACTGGATTTCAGCTTCTGTGTAGGAATAAGGGGTTGGGGGAAAGAGAATGCTCATCTTGCTGGAGGATTTAAGCACAACAAGGTTACATTGAAAAAGAAAACATGATCCTGAAGACTCTAGCTTTCCCTTTTAAGAACATCTGAAAATGATGAGTGAAGAGCATAGCAAATGCCTATTTGGTGCTATCATGATAAAACAACACCAGTTTGCCCTGTGGCAGGAATATTTTATCACAGCAGCCTCTGTGTTCTCAGAACATACACCCTCTCTTAGGCCCTGGGCTGCGTGCTTTTTCTGTGCTGCTTTCTTACAGTGTTCCCGTCTCTATAAGGGAGACATTCTTATTACCCCATTTTATAGATGGGGGGACCAAGCCTTAACAAGGCTAAGGAGCTTAAGTTCTGTCACCAGTGAATGGAAGGGCTAGAATGCCAATTCTGGGTGCCAGCTAACAGTTACTATAATTTGAACCTTTAACCCATAAAAGAAAAAAAAGGGGGCACAACAGAATAACCTTATTCTTAGGTCCTGCATATTGAAGTATTCAGGAGTAACATGCCTCAGCATATGATCCAGTAATTTCACTTCTGAGTATATAACCACAAGAATTGAAAGCAGAGTCGCAAAGAGATAGGTATACACCCGTGTTCACAGGAGCATTATTCACAATAGCCAAAGATGAAAGCAGCCCCAGTATCCATTGACAGGTAAATGGAGAAACAAACTGGTATATACATACAAGGGGATATTATTTAGCCTTGAAAGGAAGGAATCACTGACACATGCTGAGGCTCCACGGGGTTAAGAACCCGCTGACCCTAAGTGTACAGAGTGGAGAAATTCAACTCCAAGTTGGCTTTCCTCTTTCCTCTTTATTTATGCTTCCCATGGAAAATAAAAGAAAAAGAAAATAGGCCTCATCAGTTTCCAAGATCCCTTCTAGTTTACAGCCATACTGATCAGATACTGTATAGTGAATGTATTATAACTTGAAGCCCTGCCTCCTTTTCCTTCTGTACCACTAATACATAGCCTCCATTCTGAGATCCTCGGGAACATCATTCAGTGTTTCATTTCCATGCCTTCACTAAGGCCTGATACGCCCACACCACCCTCATTCTCAGGTGTCGTTCACCTCCCAGGGTCCTGCTGTATTACCACCTCGTGAGACATACCTCTCCTAGGCCTGCCTGCCTGCCTTGTATATCTCCAGCACACTTAGTGACACCCTGTAATACAGTTGTTTTCAACTAGATGCAGTTTGGCCCCCAAGAGACATTTAGCAATGTCTGAAGACATTTTGGGCTGTCACAGCTATCTAATAGGTAGAGGCCAGGGACACCGCTAAACATCCTGTGATGCACAGGAACGCCACTACCCCCAGCTCCCTCCCACGCACAACAAAGAATTATACCCAGCTCAAAATGTCAATAGTGCCAGGGTTGAGAAACCCCACACAGAGCATTTGTCACATTGGCTTGTTAGTTGTATACATGTCTGCTTCTCCTGATACATTTGGAGCTTTTTGTGAATGTTTTATTTTTCATTTTTGAATCACCAGTGCATAGCTCATCACGGGCACTCAGTAAATGTTTGCTGACAATGAATCAAAACCTGGATATGATCAATGCCTCATGGGAGGTAGAGCTAGCGTGTGATGAAGTTGAAGGAAAAGAGAGATTGCTTCCAACTTTGACTCATCAATCAGGAGGGACTTTGCAGAGAAGGCAGGGTTGGAGCAGCCATTAAGGGAAAGGTAGAATGTGGAGGGGCGGAAAAGCAGGTTTGGGGAGAAGAAAGGCCACTGTGTGCTTAGGTGAGAGAGCTGAACAGTGTGGCTGGAGCATGGTCATGTGTAAGGGAAGAGTAAGACACACACCTGGGAATTTTGACTTGGAGCAACTGCCTAGAAAGGGTACATTTCAGGAGTCAGTGAAAACCTTAGAAGGTTTTTAACTGGGGGAAGGGTCAGGGTTGTTGTTAGCAAGACTCCTTTGGTAACAGGGCATCCAAGAGACAGATACAGACTAGCTGGGCCATCACTGGAGGTTCAAGTAATGCACATCTCCTCAGAGATGACGCCTTTGGAGGCAGAAAGGAGAGTGTGGGCACAGATAGGATATGACTCCCCACATAAGTGGCAAGCTAGGTGAGAACGAAAACTGTGATGTCTACATCTGTGTCACCTAAGGCACTTCACATGGCAAAGGGAGACACATAGAATACATGTTGAATACATGCATGAGGCAGATGTAATCTAGTGAGACTGATTACCATATATAATTGGGGAAACTAATCTCATTTCTTTCTGGAAAACAAAGCATATTCTTTGTAGATTGACTAGCATTTTGTTAATTGGTTGATCAGTGGTGAGATAGATGGTCAGATATATAAACTGCCAGTAAGATAAAGAGACCACAGTTTGGAGGATTGAATCAAGAAGGGCTAGAACGTCCTCTGGCTTCTCCAGTTAGTGTCTCCACGCCCAACGTTTTCCTTGTTCCTGCAAACTGCAGAGAACGTCACCTCTCAGAGTGATGTGAAGCACCACGCTAAGATGAGTTTCTTTAACCTTCGTGTATTTATTTTGTTATCAGGGTTTTGCACACCTCCCCTAGGGTGGAAGAGGTAATTAAATTTTAGTATAAAAGACTTCCTAGTAGACATCAGGCTTCATGGGGGAATAAAAGTAAATAATAGATAGCAAGGAATATCAACCAATGATTAGAGCCCATCCTGCTTAATTAGTTCAAAATAACTTCAAGGCAAGATTGTGGAGATTGGTAGATACTCTAGAGTTGACCAATAGAGTGGGATTCAAAATGGGATGGAATTTATCCTCAAGAGGTGGTGTAGGCTGGGAAAGATGGAAAACAGAGTGTTCTGAGCATTTTGGCTTTTTCCAGTAACTCCTGAGGCAACCTGGGTAAAGCATACCTTTATACAGATTCTTTGCTCTCATTATGAATAAGAGTAGAACAATGTGGTCTTTACCCTCTCCTTGGGGAAGTTTGGGGGTTCATATAATTTACGTCCATAGCCACGATAACACAGCCAAAAGAGAGCATGGGTTTTGAAACCAGACTGCATGGGTTTGACTCTTAGCTCTGTCAGTTCCTAGCTGGGTGACCTTGAACAGATGACTCGGCAGTTTTCTGTCTGTTTCTCAACTGTGAAATAGAGATGATTGTCCCAACCTGTATGTGTACGGCAATGAGCTAATACATGTAAAACTCGTAAAAGACAGCCGAGCGCGAAGTAAGTGCTCAGTAAATGTAAGTCCCTGATGCTAATCCCTATTACTATTGTTATTTTACTGTTTCTTTAGAGCGATATATAAGACATGAGTCAGTATATAGATAATACTATCCAACAACTGGAACGTCCTAAGACACAAGCAAAACCCGGCATGGTTACTATTCTCATGATCCAAAATTATATTGTGTGCCTTGAAAAACCGATAGGATTTAGACAAGCGAAAGGGAGCAGGTGTCCCATAGGTGGCTGACAAACCTATGAGAGTAGAGAATGAGCCAGTTGGGTTTCCTGAGAAAGAAGCCTGGTCTTTGCAGAGACGGGGTTGCTTTACCGAGATGTGGAACATACAAGACCTCTGAGCACAAGGGCTGATGCTCACATAGTGACTCCCCAATATAGTGCCATGGACACAGTAGACACTTGGTGAGAGGTGTATTGATTAAATGACCAAGAATGATGAAAATTACTGGTAGTGATAATATCAAGGTGCCTTTTGATGAACTGCAGTGTCAGTGGGTTTGATGTTCTGAAGTGCTTCTGACTCCCTTCAGCTCCATAGTTACCCTCTGATTAAATGCATCTGCCCAGATTGATGCAGTCATGGTAATGGAACCATAATGGCTGGCTTTATTTTTTAATCTATAAACTGGCTGCGAAATTATATGCATGGTATTCAGATCTGCCTCTTGCATTTTTGAGGAACAATTATGTCCCTGTATAACTGTAGACTATGTGTATGTGTATGCGTATATATGTGTGTGTGTGTGTATGTGTGTACATATACATAGGTACATATAAAGGTAAAACTTTTTTACACAAAATTTTAAAGAAGGCTGAGTGTCATTGAGGCCCTCTCATCTTTGCCCTTTTGGTAAACATTTAGCTTTTTTAAATTTACATTCCTGTAGGCCTATATTCTCTCCATGTGTTTATCTAATCCCAAACTCAAAGTTCCTATGAACTGTTAATCCTTGAGAGGTAAAACTCTGATAGATGAAACTGAAAACATAGTATTGGAGTGACTTAGTAGTAGTGAAATTTCCAGCTGTACAGAAGAGATTTTTCAGTAAGACATCCTGCCCCTCAGGCAACATTCTGTCCTGACCATGGGCGTGAAGATACTTTCTACATATTTGTGTATATGACCCATTTGATAAAAATCATAAAATATTTTTCTGACCTAACTTGAACCAGAGGTTATGCCTATAGACTAGAGTGTCGCCTACTTTCTTGTGGACACTGCTATCACTTCTCTTTACCAAAACTGAGCTTCTCAAAGACAAGGGCCATGCCTGACTCACTGATGTTTAACTGGCTTCTAATAGCACCTGGCACATATAGCTGCTTAATAATTATTGGTTGATGGAATGCTTCCGTAATGCAGCAGGCTCTCCAAGGCTGTTCCCCCAAATGTCTCTCCTGGATCTCTTTTTAAACAGCCTCATGACCTATGAACTAATGTCTCATTTATCTACCTATTCCATCCATACCCTTTGTACCTTCCCTCCCAACTTTTGCACAGTATTCATTAATGTTCGTGGAGAAAAGAAGAAACAAGTTAGTTTGTAATGACAACAATCCCTTTCCTCCGTGTTGGGTATCTTGACACTCTGAGAAAAGTGGTGGTTGTTGAATCTGAAGAATGTCAAATAAGTAGCAGAGGAAAAGTTTGGCTGAAAGAGTCCAGTCAATCCCTGTGCTCTGAGGCACAGAGTGTAATACCATGTTCAGTTAATAGTTGTTAAAGTGATGAGTGCATGGAAGATGGTAATACTTCTGTATGTTTTGCTCCTGAGAGAGTCTGAATGGGGCATTGCTATATGAGGACTTGGGTAAATGTGGGCACATAGAATGAGGGGAAAGGGAATGAGGAGAAACAGCTATTTAAGATCACAAGCACGGCTGGCTGGGTGACTCCTCACTATCACTTCAAAAGCATAGGAGCTACTAGGGGGAGAAAAGTTGACCACCCAATTCACATGAGAATTAATACTGTAGGGGCACCTGGGTGGCTCAGTCAGTTAAGCATCCGACTTTGGCTCAGGTCGTGATCTCATGGTTCGTGGGTTCGAGCCCTGCATCGGGCTCTGTGCTGACAGCTCAAAGCCTGGAGCCTGCTTGAGATTTTGTGTCTCCCTCTCTCTCTCTGCCCCTCCCCTGCTCGTGCTTGGTCTCTCTCTGTCTCTCAAAAATAAATAAATGTTGAAAAAAATGTTTTTAATTAATACTGTATACATTTGGGGGGACAAAAGGCTTATGCAGTTCTTTAGTAAAATGAAAGAATGCTGTGGCTTATTAAATTATCCTCATATAAATTATTCTGCCCTTGCTACTTCTCAAGGCAGGCAGGTAACAAGTTCTCTTCTTTCTATGTACACCGAGTATTCAATCCTGATTTAATATTCCCACTCTGTTTTTGTAATTAAAACATCATTTATACTGAGAATAATTAAGACAACTGTACATTTGATTTTAAAATCAGTTTTGAGTATTGTGCCTTGTCAAGCTACAAGAATGGTTCCTGCAGCTTTTACAACGTAGCATTAAGAAGCAGACAGTGACCGCAGGCACCTGAGTGGAAGGTTTGACAGTTTGATAAATTAGGAATGACACTTGCCAAAATGGCTGTCCTTCCTGCAGTCTGCCGGTGGAGCATTTGCACACTGTTAATTGAATTGGCAATTTGTGTAACAGTGCCTGCCCCTGAGCTTTTGTAACGCCGGATCTGCCATTTAACTCTGATAATCCAGGACTTGGGAATAAGGACGAAAAGCTTCACATGATATTACTGCAGATTTAAAATGACAGTCGGGGACCTTGTTGCCAATTTCCCATTAAATGAGAAATAATTAACAATAGCAATAACAAAGTCTTATAAAGCTGGAAAGTTAAATTGACTTTTCAGCACTAGTATCGTACAAAATTGCTTCTAGTGTGATTATCGGATTGCCCTTTCAAGATTATATACCCTAAATAGTATCGTATGATGAACCAAACATAGGATGTTTTGCGAGCCAACCTGTTTTATTACTGTGAAAATCTTCTGATTATCTACAGGGATTGTATTGTCATTAAGGATTTGTTTTATGCTATAAGATTTCATAGAGATAGAGACCTTAATGAAATGATAGAGTTTCTTATTTCCTCACTTTTGCTAGTAATTTAATCATAGCTGCAGCAAAACGTTGAACTACAGCTAAATAATGCCATTTATAAATTTCATGCAGTAGTATATGAGGCTTTCGGGGGGTATGGGGGTATCTTTCCTTGATGCTTCCCAGAGTTTTAAGATCTCCTGACTATTTGTGTGTGTGCATGTGTGTGTGTGTGTCTGCTACCATCACATTTGGAATAATGGTTTTAAACAACACCAATTCCTGGCACACGGTTCTTTAAAAAAATTGTAAAATGTCAAGTTTCCATGATTCTCAAAGCCATGGTTATAGCCATTCACAGTTGTTTGCTCAGTTCTGAAGTTGAAAGTCTTTTAAAGGATGTGGTATTGAGTTGGTTATGTTAGTTTGGAACAGGATGATATTTAGCTGGTACTTTATGGATGGCCATACCCAATGTGTGCAGTCAGTGTCTGTGGTTACATATTTTGTCTGCCACTTTTGGCTTATGTATTGGTGCGTGGGTAGCGGCTAGGTAAGGTGTGGACATCAGATCAGCTAGAAGGGTTTCAGAAACTAATTAGGTGGCAAAAGATTACCGTTTTCAAAGATTTTGAAGTTACTTTTTATTATAGACTCTCACCTCACAAGTGTCCGTTAAAGTATTTGACCAAGAAAAAGAAGCGTTTCCTTAAATAGGATATTCAAGAATAGAATGAAGCCTTCCATTCTGTTTTTTTTTACTGTGGTTAGAAAATAAGATGGTCTTTGCTCTGTTTTTTTTTTAGAATTTGCTAGTTTTTCTTGACAAATGAATATATTTCATTAATCTGATGACAGGATATACAAATGAACATCTCCAGATAGAGTGGGAATTGAGGGACTGTCATGCCCGCTAGAAATCAGGGCTTTTCTAGAGGTTCTGTTTGAAGCCAGAAACCATGCTGCCTGCAAGGGGACAACGCAAGGAGACAAAATGTTAGGAGCACTAACACTTAGGGCTCAGGAGGAAAGTAGAAGTCAGCAAAGGAAACCATAAATGCAGAAGAGAAGAAGGGAGAGAATCTGAGATACAAGGGGTGGGCCTGAACTCGACAACAAAAAGCAGTGTATGTGGACTCAGAATTCCTGGGTGTCTTTATACCTTAACTCTATAAAATTTGGCAAATCAGGAAATCTTTTCTTTGCTTCTATCTTTTCATTGAGAAATGGTAATAAGTATATGCCCATTTTGGGGCACCTGGGTGACTCAGTGGGTTAAGCGTCCGACTCTTGATTTCGGCTCAAGTCATGATCTCTCACAGTTCATTTCATGAGATGGAGCCCCATGTTGGGCTCTCTGCTAATGGCTCAGAGCCTGCTTGGGATATATTCTCTGTCTCTCTCTCTCTCTCTCTCTCTCTCTCTCCGCCCCTCAACCACTAGCATGCACATGCTCTCTCTCTCTCTCTCTCTGTCAAATAATCACACTTTAAAAAAAGCCCATTTTTACCTCATGAGGGTGTGTGCATGTGCAAATGAAGTGGATTATTATATGTGGAAACATTTTACAAATGGTAAAGTCCTATATTAAAATGTAAGCTGTTAACCCAAGTAGCAGCATAGTAACAGCATATTTTAGCAAGGAGTGGTCAAAACTTTGAAAAACCACAGAACTGCCTAAGAAAATGAAGAGGAGGGATGCCCAGTGGAAAATGGGATGGAAGCGCATTCTCTGGTACCACCATGGAGAGTTCATTTTTAGCACAGTGGCGAGGACAGAGGGCTGGGCTCAGAACGTTACAAAGAGGCTGAGTCTGTAAAGAAGCATGGGTTGTGGGTGTGTAGGTCAAGGTGGTGGTGGATGCTGCCTGTTAACCCCAGAAGGATGGGGATGCATGCGCAAAGGATTGATGAGTGTTAGGGAACATGAAAATTGGCATGAAAATTGCTGCATTTCTGTGCTTTGAAATGTCTCTGAAATTGAAAATGGGACTTGTAATTGACGTATATATTTAGTATGATGGTTTTTCTTTTTTTCTTTTCCTCAGGAGAATAGAAGGTAAATTGATGGCATGTTCAAAAATTAATGGTGCTTTAGGATTGTTGCATTGTGACAAAATGTTAATATGGATATAGCTTGCCAATGGCCTATTTTTGCATATTATCAAAATATTTGATATGGATAAGGAAAGGCTTCTGTGCCTTTCCTTATCCAAGGTTAGGATGTTATTTCATTCATCATTTCTTGCATGCATGTCCTATGGAGAGCTTACTACTATAACACTAGATGCTATGTTAAGAGTTGTATGTACATGATATCATTTAATTCTCGAAATACCACCAGGAGCTGCAATTGTTTTTAGCTTCCCATATTATATATGAGGAGACTGAGGCTCAGAGTTTATGTTACTTAAACTCTTGGCTTGATACAAAGCCTGATGCTGGGTTGGATGCTGTGGAGAAAAACGACACTTGTAATGGCCCGTTCCTCTGCCCGAGGCACACATTGTTCAGAAAAATGTACACTGTTGTATTGTAAATGCCACAACAGAGGCACCGGCAAGCTAGGATTGCATAAGTGAGGGGCATCATTTCTAACCAGGAAGTAAGGAGAAGTTTTTTTACAGGGTGAAATTTAAACAAGTAGAGATAAGGCAGGTGGTAACACAGGCAGAGAAAACCAGCTGAGTGGAAGAAATGGAAGCAACAAAACACTATCAGAGTTGAGAGGACAGCAAGTTGCCAAGGCTGGCTGGACAGGAGCATAACTGAAGAGGAATAGTGGGAAATGAAAGCAAGACAATGGGTGCATTTCAAAAGGACATCACCCAGTGTTTTGTTGGTGTAATTGTGACTTTGCTAGTAATTGGTTTTCTTTTTTTTTCCTGCTAGTTATTTTGGTTTTGTGTTTCCAACCACTTGGTAAAACCATCTCTGGGATTATAGTAGGTATCTAGTTTGTTCTTCGTTCTTTTGTGCCTTCAAAATGTTCTACCGTTCTTCTGTCGCTAGAAAAGATCATGGTGGATATTATTTTATACAGTTTTAAACAGTTTAGTTGTCATGAAATGTGTACCTAAAAATGTCCACTGGGATATAGAAAATTTATTTTAAATTTAATGGAAAGAAATACCCTGAGTTTTACTATCACATCATGATGGGAAAAGTTTGGGATAAAATCACCTGAGCAGAGGTCTGGGGGAAACTGGGCAATGTTCTTCCCATTTTTAAATCTTATTTTGTGATTATCAATCCCTGGGCATTTTGGGGGGAATGATGTGTATCTTTTTATGTCTACATTTTCTTATAGAGGTTATGTACACACAGCTGCAAATTCTTGTTTGTCCATCTTATTCTTTAAAAGTATATTTTCGGGGCACCTGGGTGGCTCAGTCAGTTAAGCATCCAACTCCAGCTCAGGTGATCTCACAGTTCGTAGGTTTGAGCCCCACGTCAGGCTCTGTGCTGACAGCTCAGAACCTGGAGCCTGCTTCAAACTCTGTGTCTCCCTCTCTCTTTCTGCCCCTCCCCCACTTGTGCCTGCAAGCTGTCTCTCTTTCTCTCTCTCTCTCTCTAAAATAAATAAATAAATAAATAAAATTAAATTCATTTTCATTTATGAATCTTTACTATTTTTTTCTCTATTTATGCTTGTAAAGTAAAGGTGACTTAAACTGTCTTGCTTCTTTGTTGTTTTGGGCTTTCTGAAGTGTGCTTTTCCTAAATTTTTTATTACTTTTTTACCTTTTGAGCTTCCTGATAGCTGCATTTAAAGGTATAGATTGACCTCTAAGTACGACTTAAGCTGTGTCCCACAAATTTTGACATGAGTGTTTTCAACATTATTCTACTCAAAACCTTTTAAAATCTCTGATTTTTATTAACTCAGTAGATTTTTTTAAGGTAATACGTTATTTAGTTCCCAAACATGTAAGGATTATTTCTCCTCTTTTGGATATTCATTTTATTGTCATATACATATTTAAATTTTTTAATGTTTATTTTTGAGACAGAGAGAGACACACAGCGTGAGTGGGGGAGGGCCAGAGAGAGAGGGAGACACAAAATCCGAAGCAGGCTCCAGTCTCTGAGCTATTAGCACAGAACCCAATGCGGGGCTCAAATTCACAAACCGTGAGATCATGACCTGAGCTGAAGTCTGACACTTAACCTACTGAGCCACCAGGCGTCCCTTGTTATATCCATTTTTAAATACTCCTTATCTCTCACAGGGGGCCTTCAAAACTCCCTAAGGTCATAGCTCATGTATGATGTTTGCTATTTGCCTTAAGGATTGGACACATGCCACAGATACTGGTAAGCAGGTGTTACGTGACAAGACTTACTCACCAAGCTCTTATTCTGGAGTGGGGTAAAGATAGGAGGCAGTCAACCAGCAAATGCCCTAACAACATGACTGAGCATAGTGTTGAGTACTATGAAGCAATGAAACAGGATGAGGTGATAGAAGAACCCTGATAGGGGCAGGTGTGCTACTTTTTACTGAGCGTGCCAGGAAGGCCTTCCTCGTTTGACATTTGGATTGAGACCTGGATGACTGGAAGCAGCCAGCCACATCTAGTTTGTAAATGAAACAGTCCAGAGCAAGCAACAAACACAGAACTCAGGTGGGAACTGACTTGGTATCTTATAGGAACAGACTTTTAAAAAACAAAACAAAGCAAAATAGTATAGGTTTGGTGTAGGAAGTGGGAGAATAGTTTTAGGCAAGCAAGGGCACAATCATGCAGACCTTCTAGGACATGGTGGGAGATGGATTCTATTCTAAGTAGGCTGGGAAGCCATTTGATGGTTCTAAACATGGAATAAGATTAGTAAGCCTTTTGCCTAAATTTGTTTGGAAGATTAGTATGAGGTTGAGCGTGTGTGTGTGTGTGTGTGTTGTGCGCTCATGTGCGTGCACTGTAGGAAAGGGAGAAAGAAGGATGCCTGGAACATGGTAAGCTTTACATTAGTTTGTGTTACTGTTATATGACAGTGAGCAATCATTTCTTATTTCTTGTAAATGTTTTGGTACATTTTAGGCAATATAAATGTTTACTTGAATAAATACAAATTTACAGCATGGCTATGCTAACTTCACTCCCACCCTTTTAAATATGTTCTTTTTTTTTTTTTCAGAGAGAGAGAGAGAACATGTGGGGGAGGTATAGAGGGAGAGAGAGACAGAGACGGTAGGGGGCAGAGAGAGAGAATGAATGAATGAATGAATGAATGAATGAATCAATCAATCAATCAATCAGTCTTATGCAGGCTTCATGGTCAGCACAGAGCCCTACCCAGGCTGAATCCTATGACCCTGGGATCATGACCTGAACCAAAATCAACAGTTGGACATTCCACTGACTGAACCACCCAGGCACCCCACTGAATTTGATTCCTACAAACATTTATGTTCTTTGAATTAATAATCTGTAGGTTCATTTTAGTATGCCTTCTGTGTGAACTTGGGCAAGTCACCTCTACAGAGCTGTTATGAGGATTAAATGAGATAATGTCAGGCAGCAGACATGATGATGGGCACATAATATTCACCCAGTGGGGGCTATTTTAATGATCTAATGACATTTCATTACACTCTGTTTAGGTTCACAATTCCTTCAAGTTGTGATTTAATTAGTTGGAAGGATAATTCCATGCACTGGATGTTAAATATCTGCAAGTATAAAATGAGACTACAAACCATTCTGTCTTCATAGATGTATTTTTAGTTATTAGACATCTCATATTCCAAAGGCCTTCTCATAAGCACACAAGTAAATTGATAGTCACTTTACATTCAGTTTGGAGGGTCAGGGAGTAGAATTTTATGGAAAAGGTTATTCAAAAAGTCTGTTTTCCCTGGATTTATTTGTTTGTGAGGACAAAGAGAGAAGCTTGCAATTTATATTTCTATTGAGCAATGAATGACCTAGCTGTAAAGAGATATTTTACTTATTTATGAAGAATAATTAATTATTTGCCGGCGTGAAGGAAGAAAGCATTCTAATGAAGGCATACATTTTAAAGCTTGAGGTGGAGGAGAAGAAACAAAAGTTGGCAAAATTTAAACTATTTACATTTAGATGATTTAGTATGAAGGAGATAAAACATTCCTCAAACTAGTACAGCACTAAGGGTAGAAGTGAGTTGCAATTTATAATAACGTTTTATATGCTGCATCGTAACTCTTGAAATTCAAGCTTCTAAATCAGGAATCATCTTATCAGGGTAAGATCTCATCAGTATCCAGACATTTTTAAGGCTATAAAGTTGTTCATAATTTACACATATGAATATAGTACATGTGCAAGAAAACTTCAGCTATCTGGAATTTAAAGGAAATTATTTTGGATAAAAGAGGGCCTATTCTTTAATCACCAAACTTTTTCTTTTTTCTTTAAATCATTTTGGAAAGACTTTTTTGTGGGGAAGATAATTGAGCCTTTTCTTTATGACTTAGGAGCATCATTATGTATGCATTTCATTACCATGAAAATAATATGGTGTGATGTCCTCAGGGACCATTGGACGATGAGCGCTGCTTTGACTGTATACCAAATTGGCCCAGATTATAGTGCATTTTGAGGATTTCTTTTCCTGTTGTTTATCCCTCCCCCTTCCCCCCCCATTCCTCTCTTACTGTCAGCCATAACTCCTCTCTGCCATTAGCATTTCTGGATTTCCCTTTTAGTCTGGGGCTTCAGAAACGCGTTTAGCTTGGACACCTAAGTTTGTTGGAATTACATATTAAACTAAGCGTGAAAGAAATCTGATAGAGGACAAAAGGGCTCCTGTGTGAATAAAGTAGTTGCACTTTGTGATACCACTTTTGACTCTGCAGAGGCATTTTTCACAGTTGATCTCATTTGCATTTTGGATGAATAAAATATCTTTACAGAAGGTACAGGGACACTCTGTGGAATAAGCCAGCTATTCCACGTGTGTGTGTGTGTGTGTGTGCATGCGCGCGCACGTGTGCACCTAGCACTTCTCTAGCTGTGCAATATATTTATGTGCGGTTCCCCGCCCTATAATACCTACTACCTCAAAAAGAAGTGCTCCTCCCAACTGTGCTTTTAGAGAACTAGGGAAAACGATCTTACCACTTCTCCAATCTTCTTTGCAGCCCTTGTTCCTGAAAATATTTTAGCCTATATTTGGTACACTATGTAAATGAAATCTTTGATGGGTCTGCAAAAATCTGTCAGGACACAACCCCCCCCCCCCACACCACCAGTTTTAAGTAATTAAAGCTAGATGCTCCAAACCTGAAACTCACAGAAAATTATTATAAAATCCCCAAACTGATTTTATTTTTCTAACTAAATTTCTTAGTGCAGTTCTGCTGCTTGGCTTGCCCTCTTGACTAAAATAAGTTTACCAGCATCTCTCCATAATGATACTTATCTTTACAAAGATAAATATGGCCATATTTCTCAAAAATTCAGATTAAGAATGTAGGTTACTGGGATTTATGAAGACTATTTTTCTTTTCAAATATTTGATCAGTATCATGGAATGTAGTTAGACACCTTGGAAAGCCATTAAATAGAAATACATCATGATTTTTAAGGGAAGAAAGGCAAACTCAGAACAGTGTCTGTTAGACGATTTACCCATGTACCCAACTGACCATTGGGGGCCAAGGAGGCTGATTTTTATGTTTAAAATGAATCCATCCTAGATTAACCATGTCACGTCCCCTTAGCCACAGGCGTATGAATCTCAGGGTAGACAGCTGTTTGGATGTCCCACACTGGGACTGCTGCCCTCAACAAACGCTTCTGATTCTCCTACATGGTCACTTGGCAGCATCCATGTGCACCCATATGGCTGGATGGCATCATGCCTATTTACAAGCCAGTCGAATTGTTTCACCAGGACCCAGGTGCCAAGCAAACATGGGTTTGGTCTCACTGCCTACTGAACTATGTGGCTTCTTTCTCAGAAACAAGTCTTTTCTTGCTAATGACCTCCAGGTTTCTAGCAATATATTTGTTGGCATTGTGTTGCTTTCTCTACGACTTGGACCCTTTGTCTGTAAAGATAACGAAGGAAAGAAGAATGATATCTCTTGCAGTTACTAAGCAGACAGTACCCAAAACAGCAACAGACACATTTGGCCTGTCACCTGTGGCCTCAGTATCACTCAATTCCCATTGAAGTCCTTTGTAGTCCTCCTTGAAGACTGAATGGAGCATTTGTGTACATTCCATGACAGTGAGACTGGTCATTTTAACTTTTGTTTTTTAAATGGCTTCACTAAAGTAGGGATAATAGCTTTCATATAAGGAAATGATGCAAAGAAATTATACATTTGCCCTGGAATTAGCAAACAGATATTTAATATTTTTCTACTTTTGCTCTAACTAGTTGATTGTTGTATACCACTTGAGTTTATAGAACATTTTGACCTATATTGCTTTAGTTAGTCCTCATGTAAACTTTATGAAGTAGGTAGGTCAAATATTACTATTCATTTTACTTTACAAACATGTGAATAATAATGAATTGTTCATTTTACTTACAAATATGGGCTAAGAACAGTATTGTGACTTACACAAGGCTGTCCAAGTTTAAGTGGCAGAGCCAAGACTCAAACCCAGACTTTTTCTGGGAGTCTATTACCTATAGTATTGAAAAATCCTTGAGGAAAAAAAAATGCTTGAGAGAGTATGTTCTTCAGGATGGATTCAATCTCATTTCATTTTTAAGGAAAGCCTCCAAATAGTTAAGATGTTGATTGGAAAATATATATTAACTTTCTCATTATAAGTGACTTTAATAGAAAATATCCCCTACAGCTGCCATTGTAATTTATTGCTTTTATTTTCTCTTTTGACTTGCTTCCTGAGTAACATTTTGGGTCATTTTCTTTTTTTTTTTTTTTTTTTTTTTTTTTTTTTAATTTTTTTTTTTTTTTTATTTATTTTTGGGACAGAGAGAGACGGAGCATGAACGGGGGAGGGGCAGAGAGAGAGGGAGACACAGAATCGGAAACAGGCTCCAGGCTCTGGGCCTTCAGCCCAGAGCCCGACGCGGGGCTCGAACCCACGGACGTGAGATCGTGACCTGGCTGAAGTCGGACGCTTAACCGACTGCGCCACCCAGGCGCCCCTGTTTTGGGTCATTTTCATGGCAACAGCCTTGTTTCAGTTGTTTGTTTTTGTTAGGAGGTCAAAGAATTTCATTTGCCTCAAAGGAAGAAAATTTTTCAGGATTCCAGAAACCCATACTACCATACTCCTCCTCGATGTGACATAAAACTTCAAATCTGCATCTCTTCTAGTTAATACCCATTGATGAACACTAGCATGGCTTTCATTGGGTTGAAACAATTGAACATCAGAAAAGTTACGGGCAAAGGAGTTTTGAAGGACGTATAGCCTAATTTGACTGTTGTTATTCACCTTCTTTTTTTAGATAGCGCACATGTCAAAATTCTCCACTGAAAAATTTCAAGTCAGAAGTATAATGTAAATGGGGAAAAAAACTTTTGTAACCAGGGAGATGACAAGGTAAATTTTTAATGTTGAGTAGAAATAGGAATGAAGTGAAGAGTTGACTTGTCATTGAGTCATTGTTTGACATCTGAATATTTGGAAATACTTAGCAAGTAGGTATAGCAAGTTCACTTTGTCTTTTTATAATATAAATACCCCTCTGTTTCACTCTTACCCATAATGGTTTTGATATGAAAAAGGCTTTTTTCACTTTTAAGAGCTTATTGGAGTATATTTTACATACTCTACCATTCACCCACTGTAAGTTGGATAATTTGTAGTGTACTTAAAGGGGTGTGACCATCACAACAATCCAGTTTTATTTTTTTTTTAATTTTTTTTTTCAACGTTTATTTATTTTTGGGACAGAGAGAGACAGAGCATGAACGGGGGAGGGGCAGAGAGAGAGGGAGACACAGAATCGGAAACAGGCTCCAGGCTCCGAGCCATCAGCCCAGAGCCTGACGCGGGGCTCAAACTCACGGACCGCGAGATCGTGACCTGGCTGAAGTCGGACGCTTAACCGACTGTGCCACCCAGGCGCCCCAACAATCCAGTTTTAAAAGACTTTTTCCATCATCATGAAGCTCACGGCCACTTGTAGTCAGTCCTGCTCCCACCCCAACTCCCGGAAAATACCAGACACTTTCTGTTTCTCTACATTTCTACCTTTTCTAAAGATTGCCTGTAGGTGTAATCATACAATATGTAGTCTTCTGTGCCCAGCTTCTTTCACTTAGTATAATGTTCTTGAGTCTGTTTCCAGTTTTATGTGTGTGTAGTTCTTTTTTATTGCTGAGTAGTAGTTTATTGCATGCATGTACCACACATTATTTACTTATTCACCAGTTGATAGACATTTAGATTGCTTCCAGTTTTTGCTATTTTGAGTAATGCTACCATGAACATTTATGAACAAGTCTTTGTATGGAATTATGTTCTCATTTCTTTTGAATAGATAAATAGTAGCAGAATTTCTGAGTGTTAAGGCAAATGCATGTTTGATTTTTAAAGAAAATGCAAAAGTTGTTTTCCAAAGTAGTAATTGGATTGGACCATTTTACATTCCCACCAGCAACATATGACAGTTCCAGCTTTTTTATTTTCATTACAGCCAGTTCTAATTTTTTTTGATTGTATAGTGGTATCTCGTTGTGATTTTAATTTGTATTTCTGTTTTAGTTTTCTGTTTCTGTGTAACAAATTACCACACACTTAGCGACTTGAAAACAACATACTACATTTTAATCCCCAGTATCTGTGGGTCAGGAGTCTGAATATAGGTTCATCGAGTTTACAGTTGAGAATCTCACTGGCTGAGATCAAAGTGTTGGCTTAGACCATGATTTTATTTGAGACTTGAGGTCCTTTTCCAAATTCACTGGTTGCTGGGAGAATTTAGCTTCTTGAAGTTGTAGGGCTGAAGTCCCCATTTTCTTGCTGACTACCCACTGGGAACCACTCTTAACTTCCAGGGTCCAAGGGGGTCCTTGTCACATGGCCCACTCCAGAGGCAGCTTACAACATGGTTGTTTGCTTTTCTTTTTTTTTTTTTTTTTTTTTTTAAATTTTTTTTTTCAACGTTTTTTATTTATTTTTGGGACAGAGAGAGACAGAGCATGAACGGGGGAGGGGCAGAGAGAGAGGGAGACACAGAATCGGAAACAGGCTCCAGGCTCTGAGCCATCAGCCCAGAGCCCGACGCGGGGCTCGAACTCACGGACCGCGAGATCGTGACCTGGCTGAAGTCGGACGCGTAACCGACTGCGCCACCCAGGCGCCCCGGTTGTTTGCTTTTCAAGGCCAGCAGAAGAATCCCTCTCACTTTGAATCTTTGTTTCAGGGAAGACTGACTGATCACGTCAAGCCCGCCCAGGATAGTTTCTCTTTCGATTAACTCAAAGTTAACTGATTGGGGACCTTTGTTCCATCCACAGAATCCCTTCACCTTTACTGTATTATTCACCCTAATCATGGGTGTGAAACTCTATCACATTCACAAGTAGTGTCCATACTGACAGGGATGGGATGTACAGCACATATATACCAGGCAGCAAGAATTTTGAGAGCTGTTTTAGGATTATGCCTACCTCTGTTTCCTTAACAGCATCTTGCCTGTAATCATTAGCCATTCCTATGTCCTTTGAAACCCTATTAAAATATTTTGCCCATTTTTTACTGGGTGGTTTTCTTCTTACTGACTTATAAAAGGTCTTTATATACTTAGGACATAAGTCCTTTATCACACTCATGATTTGCAAATACTCTCTTCTTTCATTCTGTGACTTGTCTGTTCATTTTCTTAATGGTGTCTTTTGACAAGACAAGGGTTTGTTCATTTTGAGGACATCCAGTGTATCATAATTTTTAGTAGATCATACTTTGAGTGTCATAGCTGAGAAATCTTTATCTAACCTGAAGTAAAAAAATCTTCTCTTAGGTTTTCTAGTATTTTTTAGATTTCATAGACTGTAGATCTGATACATTTTGAGTTAATTTTTGTGCAAAGTATGAGAGTATCTATGTTATTTTATCGAGGCATGTATATATCCAATTGTTATGGAAACTTTTGTTGAAAAGACTATATTTTTCCTCTTAAATTACCTTGGCGTTTTTGTTGAAAATCAACATTTTGTTGAAATTGAGCATAGATGTAAGGGTTTACTTGGACTCTTGGCTGCTCCATTGATCAGTGTGTTTATCCTTATGCCAATACCACATTGTCTTGATTTCTGTAACTTTAAGTTTTGAGGTCAGGTGATATTAGTCCTACGACTTTGTTTTTCTTTTTTTTAAATTGCTTTAGCAATTGTAGCTCATTTGCATTTTCATATGAATTATAAGATCAAGTTGTTAGTTTCTATGA
The DNA here is from genome assembly GCF_007474595.2 of Lynx canadensis. Taxonomy (NCBI): domain Eukaryota; kingdom Metazoa; phylum Chordata; class Mammalia; order Carnivora; family Felidae; genus Lynx; species Lynx canadensis. Next base: position 82,764,370 of record NC_044308.2, read on the forward strand.
AAAAGCTTGTTGCATTTTTAAATTCCATTGAGATCAATTTGAGCACAATTGCTGTCCTAACAATACTGAGTGACCCAACCCATGTATATAGCCTATAACTCCATTTATTTAAATCTTCTTTAATATCTGTAAGCAATGGCTTCTAGTTCTTAGTGTACATACAGGCATTGAACTTTTTTTGTTGAATGTATTCCCAAGCGGTTCATTCTTTTTGATGTCTATTGTGAATGGAATTGTTTTCTTAATTTAAAATATTGGATAAGATTTCAAAATATATACTTGATTTTTATATATAGATCTTTTATCCTGAAACCTTATTTAACTTGTCTATTATTTCTAAAATTATTTTCTAGATTTTTTATATTTTACATAAAGGATTATGTCATCTATGAATAAACACAGTTTTAACTATTCCTTTCTAACTTCAATGGCTTTAATGTCTTTTTTTTTTTTTCTTTTTTTGCCTTACCACACTGGTTAGAACTTCTAGCATAGTGTTAAAGAGCCCTGTAAAAAGCAAGCTTTATAAGTTAGGGTGTAGCTTCAATATAAAACTTGAATCAAACCTGGTAAGTGTATTTGCTTCTTAGATGTAAATGACTTTTCTGAATAGGTATACTAAAAACTATTTTTTTCCTAAGAGCCATCTTTTTTTAATTTTTTTTACTTTTTAAGAATTGTGATAAATTTGGTTTTTGTATAGATAGTTCAATATGCAGGGCTTAGGGGGTTGGTGGAGAGTTCCTTTTAAGTCTTTGCCAAGATTCCTATGATTCCCAGTTCTTGGGTATCTTTATCGATACCAGGTAACATCTTTAGAATGTTACCAATTCTTTTAGGCGTGTTTTGGTGTACTACTTATTACAGCTTATACTCAAATGTGCCATGTTTTTCTTTCAAATCTTTTTTTCTTTCTTTCTTTCTTTCTTTTTTTTTTCCCCAAGGAAGAAACAGAAAGCACACTGGCCTGAAAGTGGGAAGACTTGGAATCTAGTTGCTGGATAGCAGTTTGATTTCTGGCAAATCTCTTGTCTTCTCTGAACTTTTATTTTTCTTCTGTATTAGTAAGATAATCGATTGAGTCTTACATTATAAGCTCAGTAGTATTTTGTGCTTTAATATTTTATGGTTCTGAGGACATACTATGCATCTTAAGCAGAATAAGATTAATTTTATTTACAATTTTTTTATTCTTTTAAAGTTTATTTATTTTGAGAGAGATAGAGCAAGCAGGGAGGGGCAGAGAGAGATAAAGGGAGAGAGAGAGAGAAGAATCCTAGCCAGGCTCTACACCATCAGCACAGAGCCCAGTGCGGGGCTTGAACCCATGAACTGCAGATCATGTTCTGAGCCAAAGTCGGAAGCTTAACTGACTAAGCCACCCAGGTGCCCCAAAAGACTTTATTTCAAATTTGTTTTCTATTAAGGAATAGAAAAGGCTCCAACTCATATACAGTCACAGAAGATACCTACGTTAAAACAAAAATTCTTCTCAAAGAGCATGGTTATGAAATAGGCAGGTTTAGGATGAACATGAGACCTTCTGAAAAATTGCATATTTTGAAGCTTATACACCTTTTCTCATTTCTTTTAAGATACAAACTATATTATTGTAGGAATCTTCAAGGAAGGCCTCCAAATTATTTTGCTTAGTGATATTGTATGGCATCAGTGATGTAGAATTTTGTTTTCATTATATTGTGTTGGCCTAACATAATTTAACTGCGTAATTAAACATGTGATAACATATGCCATAAAGTTTTCTGCTAGTCTACCACTTATTTATTATTGTTACACCAAATTCATTATCATCATAGTGATAAATCTGAATATGGTGCATGATTGCATTTGAACCTGATTCATATTGACCTTTCAACTGAAGGCAGTATGTTGTCTCATTTAAGACCACAATTATTAGACCTTAAACTACTGAAGGCGATGGTTTTTATTTCCATGGGGCTGGAGAGGCACTGGGGCAAAGCACAGTACAGCAGTATCAGCTTAGAGTGTTTAGCAGTAGCTCAGCTTTTTCAAAGCCTCTTTTTTTTTTTTTCAAGAGATGCTAAAAGGGTGTTCAAAAAAGATGAAAGCTACATGATTAAAATGAAGCACGCTATAATGTTTAACTGGCAGTTTATGCTACATAGTCTATATACTCTGGTCTAATCATCTTGTATTGTGTCTGACTAGTTTATAGTGGTTGAAAGTTTCTTGGCCAGAAAGGACCTTGTAAAATTAGTTCTTATTAGAAAAAGCATGGATGGCTGCAAAATTTGGAGACAGGCTGATTTTAGTCCTGTCAAATGACATAAATAATCAGCAGGAAGGTTTTGGTTTAATGAAGAGAAAAAAAAAATCAAGTGGTGTTTGTGTTTAGAATTTCCTAAAAGATAGAATTCTCATCAAACTAACATTTCAGTTCTTTCTCTAGATTTGTCCCTGAGCCCACGTTTCAAGAAAATCTAATAGGTGTTTGTGTGTGTATTTCAGAATTTAAAGTTAACATATGACAGATAAAATGATAAAAGACAAACATAATACCTTGGGGTTGTCAAATGAAATAAGGATATAAGATGCTGTTCTAGGATATCAGGATGCAATATGTGAATTCCTAATACCTTGTGAGCCAGAGACATAAAGCTTAATTATTTACCGTCCATCCTCTAGTTGCAAGTTTGTGGGTTTTGGGGGTTGGCGGCAGTTTGCAGCTTTACCTAATTTTTGTTCTTTTGGTATTACCTGTAATCTCCATTTCCTAAGTGAGAAAGCATCTAGTTACTTGATTTATGGCCATCTGAACAGAATAAAGAATTTATATCAGAATAGTGTTTTGGCGTCTTTTTAATGTGTCAGATTCCTTTAGCTTCTTTCTACTTGGGCAGGAATAGTATTTTACTTGCATTGTGTGAAGTTAAGCATTTGACGTTTTGTTAATTTACCAATTATTAGGACTGCCCACCACTGCTTGAGTGTTATATGTAGGTTAGAAGGTAAAATCTGAAAGTACCTGAATACATTGTTTCAGGGAAAGCAACAAGACCATCATTTTTTTAAGGTTTCCCAAACTTGTAATCCTAAAACCCAAACCTTGCCTGATCAGTTCTGTAAAATTCCATTTTGGCATGTTAATGGGTTAACTCCACAGATGTAGTGTGGCTAGGTATGATTTCTTAGATCATTTATCTGAATGGTGGTTAAGCTGTTAGCTCAAGGGACTTGTGAAAGGAACCTAGAAATAATTAGAGCAGAGAGGAGATTGTTTTATTTTTGTGATCTTAAGTAAAAATGTTTGTTCCTTCTAGTGAGAGCGCCACATCGCTATCACCACTGATCTTAGAATAAAACAAACAAATACACAAATCTTCCAAGATATTTTATTTCTCATCTGCTTTGATCTCCACTTTCAGCTGAGGGATGTGTAGTTTTCCTGTGCCAAACTCTACTTGAGCAGGAAAAATTTTCTTTGACCTATAAATTGCAAGCATGTGTTACTTCCAATTAATCTTTATAAGCTAGTGAAAAGAAATGTAGTGGCTTTTATAGTTTGACAGTTTTAAAACAAATTATCTGTGAGTAGATCAACTTTTGAAATTAGGAAAAAACCACATGTAATCTCAAAATTGTACATTTTAGTGGCACCTGCTAAGTATCAGGTGTTTATAACTGGGCCATAAAAATTCATTCCAGTCTAGAATCTAAAGTCTCAGCCCAGAAGGAATATGGAAAAAAATTTTGGCGAAAATGATTTATTTTTTGTTCTATAATCTAAGAGCTACAGAAATAGAAGGCTTAAGGTCTTGGGCATGATTTTATGAAAAAACTTTAAAGGGAGGCCATTTGTCCACGCTATGGGCCAGTGCCCCTATAAATTAAAGAGAGGGAAGTGGAAAGGAAAGGAGAAATAGAAATAGGTGGTAGGGGGATCTTGACTGTTAATGGGAATGGCTGCTTTATCACAAGCTTTTTGGGTGGATATATGTTGAATTACAAAATACGGTATATGCCCATATTGTAAGCCTGGCAGGTCGGAAGGGGTTCGTGGCTACCCTGGTTTCTGTAGGTTTCTTATCTCCAGTTCTACTTCTGTCACCCTGCATCTTACTGGTCTGAGGAAAATTCCAGATAGCACAGTTTTGCCTATAAAAGCTAGGAAATTATTCTGGAGAGACGAGAAGGGCTTATTTAAAGCAGTCGTCATTAGTTTTGTCTTGGCTACTTGAGAATCAGTACAAGCAGTCTCAAGTCCTCGTAAGCATAGTTTATCTCCAGGGCTCTATTTTTATTTCAGGCATCTTTTCTGTTTTATAAGCATCTTGGCACCATCCCTTGTGCCATCATGATGCCCTGGGAGACAAGATTTTCCTTTTTCCTTTTTCCCCTGATCTCCTGCCCAGCTGCTGAAACTTCTCCCAACTTCCTATCTTGTCTCTCAGTGAAGGTGGCAGGAAAAAATCTGGTCAATAACCATTTGCTAAAAGGCTAAACAGAGAGCTTTAGTATCTCTCAAATGGCCTTATAAGGATAATATGTCCAGGGAATTCTAAAGAAATTTTTGAGGGCAGATAGTTCAAATCCTCAGGGAGAAGCAGAGGTAGAAAAGAGTTTGGAGGCAGGATGTATGGATGCCTTCTGTGCTTGGAGGTGCCCTAAACTATACCCAGGACCGGTAGTTCAAGCAGGATTACTCGTTGAACCACCCAGAAATATGGGGGGATATGGGTTAGAGGTAAGGTTCCTCATGCCTACCAGTTGAGAGATACTAGTGTTCTCTACATCACTGGGAGTAGAATATGTGTGGCCCTGTTTTCAGTTAACTTTTGTGTCCATAGCTGGAGCAGTGTCTCAGATACCTACCAACACCGCATTTGGGTAGGTTACCTGTTGTGAAGCTCTTCTGGACCAGCCTTTCCATGTGGCAACCTGTTTTTTGTTTTTTGTTTTTTGTTTTTATTATTTATTTATTTTTTTTTTTTTGCTGGCCTTCAGCAGGTCAGCTTTGACATCTCAAGGGTGGTTTTGCAGAATGTGAATTTCAATGCAAGAAGCATGTGTGGTTTTAATGAAGTGTTTGCACTTACGTATTAACACACTCATTTTATAAATTGGGCTGACATTTCCATTGTTGCCTCCTTGTATTATCGCTTTGTTGCATGCTTTAATAATTTTTATAAAGTTTATTGCCCCCTGCTGCTCAATATCTTCATATGCTGTGTGTTGTTCTTTACATCCTGCTGGGGTGCAGTTTAATGAATTATTTTTCAATGAGAATGATATGATTTTTACAGCCTGCCCACAGAGATAGTGATTTTATAATATAGTATTTGTTTGATTCTGTGCCCTTGCCCATTTTTGTTTAGCCCACACATGTCACCATTACTAGCATCTGAGTGTTGCAAGGCACCGACTGTCCAAGCTTGATGCCATGCGTGTAATGGTCTCTTTTATTGCATGTTTAATTCTTTATCTCTTCTAATCTTCACCCTGAATCTCTGTCTTCATTTCCATCTCAGACAGTTTGGCTTTTATGCCAACATCTGTACATTTGCTTTGCATTGAAATTCCAAGAATAACATCTTTGCTGCTAGTGGTCTCTCTCGCTCAGTAATTGAATCCACACATTCCTAGGATGTGTTATGTGGGGTGATTTAGCAACTTTAGGTTTTTGTCAAACTGAGGCTTAGTTGAAACTATAGAAATGAGCTAGGGTTTATTTTGTGGGCACTGCTACTTTATTTTCTTCTCTTTGTGCCCAGTCTTAACACCTACAACTCTTTTTTCCCTGATCTGGTTGAACTGTAGAGAGTCTCCTTTCTATTTCCAGAAAAGCAGTTAATATTTAAGCACTGCCACTTCTACTTTCTGCCATGCCTTTGAGTTTAATCTTCATCCCCTGTGTGCTTTGCCTGTACACATCACTACCACCCCTTTCTGTCCCCCACACAAGGTATTCCTCTAGTGTTAGCCTGAGATTAATTACTGTAGGCATTCATGACAAGGGATGTCTCAAGCTTGGAACATAAAATGAAAAACTTAAAAAGTCCCAATATTGAGGGATACTTCTCAACATTGACCATGCAAGGTCTTGTCTGGGGTTTAAATACAGAATTTACCAAGGGTGTCAGTTAAAATGTGTTAACTGCACAGAGTATGCAACCTATAGTTGGCTAATCAGTAACAGGATTTAGTTATTTGTTGGTAAGAGAAATCTCTTTTGGGTAGATGGGTAGGTACAGCACTGGCTCAACAAGGTCAGCCAGGACCCAGATTTGTTCTGTTTTGCTGCTCTGCCATCCTCAATGAATTGCCTTTTCCACTCAAGACTTGTCACATCACGTCATGGTGGGAAAGTGATTGTTGGATCTCCAAGCATTGGTCCCTATACAACAGCTTCGAGGTAATATGAAGTGTGAAATATTTCCCAGAAGCATCATAGGGGAGTTCCCTTTATGTCTTATTGGGCAGAATTGCGTCCTGGTCCCATGCTTGAAGTGATCACAGAGATGGGAGAATTGGTTTTAAGACAGTTATTACTCATTTCCTAGAAGTGGGAACATTATCTGCCCAAGAAAATCAGGATTATATTGCAAAGAAGAAGGAATAGCTCAACAGACATGGTTCGTTTTGGATGGGCAACATGTTTGTTTACTTAACCAGTGATTGGACGTTGTTGGATAAAAATTAAATATAGGCTTGTGTGAAATTGCCCTCTAATTCTCAACGTAAGTAGTGAATGTGGAACTTCTTTCTTCATTTTAGAGCCATCAAGTTCCATGTGTGAAAATTATTCTATATTCTTACAGAACATACTCTATTTGCCACCATTTACTTTACTACTAAGCAAATTTCTTTTTCAACACAGTGACATGCATATTTTGGCGTTTTGAGAATATATGATAATAGGTATGGCATAACCAATGCTGAGCTTTTAGTTGGGTTCCTTTTGCTGCAACCCTAATGCAGAAGACTGTAATCCCTATGAAAGTAGGGGCCTCATCTCTTTTTGTTCCTAATAATTTCCTTAATGCCATCTGAGTCCCTGGAATATAGTGGGTGATCAATACATTACTTACTGAATAAATGAACCTCAGGCATGAGTGAATGACATTTTTGAACTTCTGTTACTTGCTCAGATAATAAAATGCTGTGTGCTAGGGTGAAACTTAACATTCGAATCAAATAATAAAGCAGGTTTCTTTGTCCGCCTTGATCTCCCTGTATAGTTAAGAGGATTTAGTTGCTTAGAGTTTCATCAGATCCTTTTCATAAGTCAATAAGCAACTCCCTTCCGCTTCCCTGGGCCAGCCCATTGCATAGTTAATGCCATCATGAAATACCAGAAGGAGAGAAGGAAGGCACAGTTTTAATGTTACTCATGTGTGACACTACAGAGTCAAATGTCACCCTGCCTCCTACTCCTTGATCTCCAAGGGAAAGGGAGGGTGCTGAGAATAGTAAAGGGCAACAGTCAATAGTGAAAGGAATGGAAAGGAATTTAGTGTAAGCTCTGATGTGCCTTTTTCTCTCCTTCCTTTTCACTTGGCCAGGTAGTTAAGGGAAATGTTAACGGCAGGCATGTGACAAAGGGATATGTTCCAGAATATTGATATTTTCCCAAAGGAGCACAAACAATAACTAATTCGCTCTGGAAGAACATGCATCAAGCTGAAACAAATGTAAACTTGAGCCTATGCAAAACTCTCTTCTAAACTTAGCTTTTACATAATGAAACTTGCCCTAAAAGTTATGAACCGCCTAAGAGAGGCAAGGGGATGAATCTGGTTTCAAGGGCATAAACACTGAATTGCCATTTGTACTGATTTTCAGATGCAATTTAAAAATTAATCCAGAATGTTCAGGTCATGGGTATTATGAAAGCTTTTTATTGTAATCCTAGACAAAACTTTATTATGCCATAAAGAAGTCAGGAGTCTTTAGTGAAAATTGTAGTTGACAGGAAAATAAAGTCGATTCCACTTAAAGCTAAAAGGTATAGTAGGCCAGGAGATGCTTATATGTATCTTTTACTTTAGAGTGCATTTATAGCTCATGAAAGGAAGTAGATTGATATTCTCAAAGTGAACTTCTTTCGCTTGTGTTCACAAAACCTGAGCTAGCCAGGTGGAAGGACGTTGAATTAAGCCTTTATTACTCTGCCTGGGGCACACGAGCTTGTGTAAGCAGCCCAAGGATGAATGTGCAGCTCCAGAGCCACGCGCCCTCTGCTGAGACCACAAATTTCCCTCCCTTAGTTTCTACATCTCAGCTAAGTACTTAAATAAAAATGTCTTGAATGCTACCATTTCTTGGAATCTCATTTCATTCTTCACTAGCCATTCTCAGTTGCTGGAAATTAAACATTATCATCATCACATATTAATAGAAAGACTCTGGGGTACCTTGAAATGTTGATTCAGGGTTAGGAGCATTTCATCTGTGATCTTTGCCCTCAAGGAAATTACGATTTATGAGAAAGATTTGTAAACATAAATTCTCAGTGTTCAGTTTATAATGCCGGTGCATTCCTTTCAGGAAAAAAAAAATAGTGTAAATGCAGATTAGCCTCCTAGCTGGGTCCTCAGAGCGAGTTTACCCATAATGGAACCCAGCGATAAAACTGACCATCCTTTCATGCCTTACAGGTCCTGGGAGCAGCTTTGCTTGTGCCTGGGAGCATTAGCGTGGTGCTGGGCAACATTTTGAAATAGGTCAGAACTGTTGGGAATACCTTTCTATCAGTATTGCTGATGCCTGCTTCACCTGCTAGTAAGGTTTCCTCAGACCTGTGGTACCCAGTTCTCCTGAGGTTATTCTGTGTCCACTACCCTAAGCCCACCATTTGGGGAAAAGAGAGGTACAGTAACCTCCTTACCTTGCAAGAGCACCATTGTTGAGAAACTTTTATTTGTTTTTTTGTTTGTTTGTTTTTGTTTTCTTGTAGGTTTTGTGTGTGTGTGTGTGTTGTTCTTTTACATTATCAAAATCCCAGCTCTCTTAGTACAGCTCAGTTCCTCTAGGGATTAAGGGAAAAGCAAACTGGTGGCATCAATGCACACTACTGTGTGAATTATTAATAGTCTTTTTACCTACTCAAAAGAGTCACTTTCTAAGCAAGTATGTTTGTTAAATCAGACAACTCTCTAACCAGAGTTACTTACTTTATTCCAGACACTGTAGCAGAAAAGGAAAAAAAAGCCCAAAATATTTCTTAAATGTTTTTAGAAGACTGCTCAAAAATATTAATTGGCACTGTGGGTTATAAATGAGGACAGTCATATCCCAAATTAAAATGTAGGCACAAACACACACAAGAAAACTCTAAACAAGGTATAAAGTGAAAGCTAGAAGAACAGTATGGAATAGGGTGTAGGGGCTAAGAGCAGAACAAGATGTCTTCCAACTGTCCATTGAAGGAAGGCTGCGTGGGTGAGGCATGTGGATAAGGCTGGAATGACAGGGTCTGTATAAGCTGAGGTAAGGGTGATAGTCTAGGATGGGTCAAGACAATAGTATTCAGCAAGAGCCCTGCCGTGCTGTCCTCCAGGGAGGTCCCTATTTCTCAAGAGTTGTTCTGCTGTGGAAAGAGGCTTGGAAATCAACACCTGAGTACCTTGTGCTTTTTGTACATGAATTCTCTTCTCAACCCTCTGAGGAGGCATCTTAGGAGGAAATCAAGGGTCAGCAAAATCAAGTCACTTGCCTGAAATTCTATAATTGGTGAATAGCAAGACAGTGATTATGATCTTGATCTGCCTGATGTTAGAGCCCATATTCTTATCATTGTGAAGCTTTTGCCTACTTATCCCCTGTGGGGACTTGGCCCAGCAGCCAAGAGGGAGGGATGTGGCAGTCATGAATATGTGTAAGTTGAGAATTGTCCGCATGGGTATGGATATGCTTACTTAAATTCTGTGCAAATCGAGAAGACTTACTAATGTTACTTTTCACAGAAATAATGTCATAATTTACCAAACCTTCTAAAGCAGGGAAGTAGCACTAGAAACCCTCATTTTGAAACCAGTGGTACAAATGTCTTATTTTTAACCATTTTGAGTTCATTCAGAAACCAGGAAGGGTGCCCAGGTGGCTCAGTCAGTTAAGGTCCAACTCTGGATTTCACCTCAGGTCATGATCTCACAGTCTTGAGATCGAGCCTTGCATTGAGCTCTGTGCTGAGTGGGGAGTCTGCTTGAGATTCTTTTTCTCCCCTCCCCTGCTCATTCATATTCTCTCTCTCTCTCTCTCTCTCTCTCTCTCTCTCTCTCTCTCTCTCTCTCTCAATTAAAAAAAAGCGATTTGTCTAGCATAATTATTCATTTTTTTTGAAAATGTGTCTAGTCTGTTTTTTTAAGACCTTTTCTGTAAAAGGCCTCACAATTCTGCTGCAGGAGTACCTCCATTCACATGGTGGTTCCAGCATTCCCAGTCATTCCGAGAGCCCAGTGGTCATGTCAAGGTCTGGAGGTACCCTTCATGTCCATCTCTTCAGTTGTACAATAACCTTCATCTTACATCACATTATAAAAGTTTATTTTGTCTTTAAGGATAAACATGTTTTCTGTTTTAGAAAGAAGTAGCCCAGATTACAGTTGACATTTGAACAGCATGGGTTTGAACTTCACAGATCCACTTATACACAGAATTTTTCCGATAAATACGGTGCAATACTGTAAATGTATTTTATCGTTATGCTTTTCTTAATATTTTCTTTTGTCTAGTTTATTGTAAGAATACAGTGTATAATCCATGTAACATACGTAATATGTGTTAATCAACTGCTGATGTTATCAGTAAGGCTTCAGATCAACTGTAGGCTGTTAAATTTGGGGGGAGTCAGAAGTTACGGATATATGTTCAACTCAACTGCATGGGGGTCAGCACCCCCAGCCCCTATGCTCTTCAACAGTCCACACTATTTTGTTGGGAGAGAGGGACTATATGGTGACACTGTTTGACGTCACTTAAGTGCCTTCAGTTGGAGTGTGATCCCAGCTCACTCCCATCCCTTCTGACCTGAGTTTTCAGTTGGGCACTGCCCAGGTTCATGGTGCTTCCTCTGCCCCTATCGTGGCCCCTTAGTACTTCCTTTAAGAGTGACTGTCAGAAATTTAAAAAATCAAAACTTGGGAGAATTTTGTTGAGGAAGGAGATTAGAAGCATGTTTTTAGTAATAAGCAATGTGGGGATCGTCCATGGCTTTCTTGATTGAGGCTATCTCTATGCTATTGTGATTAGGGGGATTTGTGTACATTTTAATTGTTGGTAGGGATTTTATAGTTAAAAATAGAACTTTCATGTACTTTTTTAGCTTATTTGTATTGTTAACCATTTTTATTCAGGAATGGAAATAGGATAGGGCCCTGAATGCAAACTACTGAAAGACAGAATCAAAAATTTTTTTTAATTTTTTTAAAAATTTATTTATTTTTGAGAAACAGAGTGAGACAAAGCGTGAGTGGGGGAGGGGCAGAGAGAGAAGGAGACACAGAATCTGAAGCAGGCTCCAGGCTCTGAGCAAGCGGTCAGCACAGAGCCTGATGCGGGGCTCGAACCCACAAACTGTGAGATCATAACCTGAGCCGAAGTCAGACGCTCAACCAACTAAGCCACCCAGGCGCCCCTATAATCAAATATGTTTTATGATAGAATCGTTTTAATTACTTATGGAAAGTCAGTATATATAATCATATTTACAGACCCCCATATTGTATTTAACAAATTAACCAGCTAACTGACCAATGCTCTGATCATCATGAGTATATTAACCAGTGAGATTTTTGTGCTCATTTCTGGATGTCTCTCATATTCAGATTCCAAGTAGGAATTTTTCATCACTAAAGAGGTTTGCAAACATCATTATAATTGTTCCTGCCCATCCCCCTTCTTTTGTTTTGTTTTTGGTTTGTTTGAAAAGAATAAATATTCTGAATGGTTACTTCTTTCCTTTTTCTGGCATCTGACAGTAAACTTAGTTATGCACAAATGATTCTGGGCATTATGAGTCACTTGCTGTTAGGCTCATTTCTGGTGGAATTGAATTTGTCCTTTTCTTTCACTGATGGGAATATCAGCTTATCGTGTTGGCTCCCTTCTCAAAAGAGAGTGGGGATGCTAGTGGCGTAACTGGAGGGAATAACTTTATATCCTTTCATAAAGTCTCTGGGTGGAATTATTGAAGGACAGAAGATTTTTCCCTAGCAGGAGAGATACGTTTCTCCCTTGATACAGAAATCTCACACTCCAGGTCCTTTGACACATCACTGCCTGTTGGAGAGCATGGAGCCAGTGTTTACTGCTGGTTCTTGGGTGTTAAACAGCCCTCCACTGCTTTTATTGTACCATTAATTGCACTTAATGCAGCTGCATTTCTAGTACGCTTGGCTAGGCTCTGAAAATTAAGTAGAGGGTACTTTGTTATAAAATTCACTGTAATGAGCTCTGGTGGGACAGGGTCTGTTAAGTTTGAAATTACCTCGGGCCATTTCTAAAGGACTTCTTAAAATATTTCACATCTATAAAAGTTTGTAACTAGATAAATAGCCATGGAGTGTGTTAGACCGGGCAGAGGGAAATCCGCATTTCTCCTCCGTGCATCTTTGAAAAGAAAAAAAAAGTGACCATTTTGAATATTTGGGAGCGGGGCTTAGGTTCTACATTTTCCTCTGCCTCCCCTATTCACTAAATTCCAACTTTTCAGCTGTCCTTAACGTAAGCTCAGCTTTAGCTGTTTGCACTATAATTTATATATACAGACGTTGTCCTTTTTGGTTTCTGTTTTGTGTTTGAATCCAAATCATACACTGAACTAGAATAAGTATAGGACCCCTCTCTGGGTGTACATAAATTGGTTCAAGAAGAGGTCACACCTCTAAGAACAAAAACACTGAAGAGACAGCTGTAACTATTAGCCAATTAGTCTAATGTTTCAACTATCAGCCAGGGCCTGAAACAGATTCCTGGTACCTGGCTAATAGATGCTTAAAATGACTTTAATTTCCCCAAGATTCCCGGGCTATGTGACTGACTGCTATAATGCTTTGAGGCTAATAAAATTTCAGATGGACTAATTTACCGGGTAGCTTTACCAAAACATCCAAGTAATCCGTACATACTCATTAGAGACAGGTCCAGAACATACTCTCTGAGGACTGATTTGAGAAACCTCGCTGGGATCAGCCTCACTGAGCTTTAGATGCACTGGCACAAATCAGGTGGAGGATCTTCTATGGTTTTAGTGCAGCAATTTATCTGAGTTTTGTAGTTAAAGTTTGAGCATGAGGTAATTAGAGCCCTCCAAGCTTGAAATTCATGAACCTTATTCCCCCTTTAATAGACTCTACACAAGCTTGCCAAACTCACTGTTTGACTGATAGTATATACGGAGGCTTTGTTAAAAGCCTCTGGTCAAAATGTAGTTTTAGAAATTTCCAAATCGGTTTTCTTTTCTATGTAGCTCTTACATGTGTAAACAGGGAAGACGGCCGCGTGTTATTAAGGAGGGTCAGTCAGCAGTCTGTTGTGTGCCCTTTGGAAATACTCACTAGTCAATAATCAAATACACGCAGCCGGGCAGCACCACACCTGCTGTCCAGATGGGTCTGACAACAAACACGACACGACCAATCAGGACTGAAGAATAGAGGGGGCTGAACGCCGTGGGTCTGTTTGGTTTCTTGCACTGTTTCTCCCTCCTGGCAAAAAAATGGAAGATAACCTTTATGCTGCCACCATTGTTGCAGCAGGCAGTGCTTGAAAGCACGTGTCTCTGCATTAAGAGCCGTAATTTAATCAAGTTTCCCGGTACCTACCTTGGATACATTTGTTAAGAAGTTGAGAATAGGCGTATAGATTTTTTTAAGTATATATATGGCCGCATACACACCTGCTTCTACAGGTACGTGCACATAGGTATTCGAACGCCCCATGCAAGCACATCACCTTTTCCATTTACTTTTCAACTTTTTTTTTTTTAACATTTATTCATTTTTGAGAGAGCACAAGTGGAAGAGGGGAAGAAAGAGAGGGAGACACAGAATCTGAAGCAAGCTCCAGGCTCTGAGCTGTCAGCACAGAGCCCGATGCGGGGCTGGAACTCAGGAACCGTGAGATCATGACCTGAGCCATAGTCGGACGCTTAACTGACAAAAAGAGTTATAGAGACTCCACTCAAGCGCCTCACAGGCGTGTTGACTTTCATAAAAGTTTATTATGCTAAAAATAGACATTATGGTGCTAAAGTTCAGCAACAGTCTTGACGATTTTCATGTATGCCAAAACGTTATATCTCCAGTAACTGTTTTCATCACTCCTGTTTGTGAACAAAGCCACAACATGTGATTTATTTAGCCAGAGATGCAGAGGTTTTTGTTTCTGGGTTTTTGATTTTCATGTGATTTCTAGACTACACATCTTTGAGAAAGGAAAGGGAGCTAACAGTTTATTACTACCTCAACTGTGTCCAAAACTGTTCGAGGCACTTCACACACATCATCTCATTTAATCCTTAACCAACATTCTGGAATGGCTAGTGTTACGTTCATCTTTTTGGTAACCATATTTCTCCGACATTTTGCTACCTGACTCAAGGTCACACACAACCTAGGAGGTAACAGATAAGTTCTATTTATATAATATCGCCTTACTGACTCTCTTTAATCTTCTTCATCAAAAGCATTTTACCAGCACCCATTTCTTTCTCAATATATGAAATTTATTGTCAAAATGGTTTCCATACAACACCCAGTGCTCATCCCAAAAGGTGCCCTCCTCAGTACCCATCACCCACCCTCCCCTCCCTCCCACCCCCCATCAACCCTCAGTTTGTTCTCAGTTTTTAAGAGTCTCTTATGCTTTGGCTTTCTCCCACTCTAACCTCTCTCTTTTTTTTTTTTTTCCTTCCCCTCCCCCATGGGTTCCTGTTAAGTTTCTCAGGATCCACATAAGAGTGAAACCATATGGTATCTGTCTTTCTCTGTATGGCTTATTTCACTTAGCATCACACTCTCCAGTTCCATCCACGTTGCTACAAAGGGCCATATTTCGTTCTTTCTCATTGCCCTGTAGTACTCCATTGAACCAGCACCCATTTTTATTTTGCTGCAGAGAGATTTTTAAAAACCCAGATTGCATTAAGATTTATTTACTCCTTACTGTTGACTATGCTAGAAAATGGTCACAGATACTGATATTGAGCCCTTTCCACAACTCTTTGGACAAGGAATTGTTACCTCATTCTACAGATGGGGAAACCAAGGCCCAGATGTCGTGTGTTTTACCCTTGTTCGCCATGTGGTAAATGATATAGCTGAGACTAAAAGTAAGGCCTTTGTCCTAAACATTTATGCTCTTTCTACTAAACCATAACTCTCTGCCCATCTTTTTAAGTACTTGTAAATACTCAGATGAATAAAGACATGAAGACCCTTTGATGAGTATTACAGAGGCCAGAGCTAGACCCATGGTGAGATGCTACCTATGGAAGAGGTTCCTTCTAAAAGAGTAACGTCAGTAAATGAGGTAAATACACTTCTGAAGACAATACATGGAGCTTACTCTGTCTCTCAACTGTGGGTTCATTTATGAAGACAGAAGAGGAAATGGTAGCAATGACACAAATCAAAGTGAAGTGGGCCCAGAAAATAAGCGACCACATCGTCCTTGTCACATTCTGGAAGCCCCAAAGTGAGCTGTGTTCAAAGGGAAGAAGAGAGAGAAGCTAAGAGGAGTGAGTTCAAAGAGCCAAATGGACGTTTTCTATTTTCTGCTGAGTGCTGAGGGTGACGTTTGTTTCAACAATATTTTTGAAATTCCAGGAGACATGGTCTTTCTCCCTTGCCATCTAGCTGTTTTCTGGAAGACATAATTCTTGAGAAACAAGGCTTTGTTCTCTCCTACACAGAGCACTTCTTGGTTTCTTTCTTTACTGGCTTAATCAAAACTCATTCAATAATGCGGAAGGAATATGAGGTCCTTCTTGGCCCTTTCAATTGTTTTCCCAACAAATAAAAGATACTTTTGTTTTCTCTGATTACTTAATATTCTTCTAGGTCACACCTAGGTATATTAATAATCTGTTGCAATAGTTGCCTATGGGTATTTGACAGATCTTGGCTGCAAGGAAGAATTATTTACTGCTCTTGTGATCGAAGAGTTATAGAGACTCCAAAAACAGCTCCAGGTAACTTCTCCATTTACAACATTTTAAAAGGCATCTGCCATCGTGAGAGATACAAGGAAAGAGAGACTGATGACCAAGTGGACCAAGAAAGAGCATCCTCTTTGATGAGTGGAGACCTGGATCTTAGGAAAGAATCCTTGATTTCCCAACTTACACGGTGGAGACAAGGAAGAGTAAACTGGTCTGAAACGATGAGCCTGAAAAGCAGCAGAATGGAGACTCCAGACCATACAGGGAAAAAGGATGGTTTCAGGGGGACAGTGATGCCTTGGTTTAGATGTATTTAGATGTATTTCCCTATAGAGATACACTTATGAATGCAAATCGTAGGTGACTATGTTGTTTGACCATCATCTAGAAGCGCTCGATCTGAAGCTGAGATCCTGTTGGCTGGATGAGGCACCTCTTCACCGAGCATCATTTTTGTAGATTCAGGTTATAGAAAAATGATTTTTTTAAGTTATGTGTTACCTATTTCTCAGCCTAACCTAAACTCTGGACAGTTCTATAGCTTCTCTGAGGTTGTCCATCTTCTATATCTTGGGCCTGTAGCTTGTTGCTTCTTCTCAGGGTGTAAACTTTCTCAGATCACTTATTTAAAAAGTTTTTGGGGTGGCTGGTTGGCTCAGTTGGTTAAGTGTCTGACTTTGGCTCAGGTCATGATCTCATGGTTCGTGAGTTTGAGCCCTGCGGGGAGCCCTCTGCTATCTGAGCAGAGCCCATTTTGGATTCTCTGTCTCCCTCTCTGACCCACTCACATGCTTGCGCGCGCGCGCCCTCTCTCTCTCTCTCTCTCACGTAAATAAACATTTACAAAAAAGGTTTTCATCCTGGGTGTTCTCTCACTTGTATTCTTTGCCCGTCCTTTTGCCCTTACTCTCCTTCCCTTCACTTACAGGTTTCTAAAAAACGAATTTAAAGTGTGTAACTCATGGTTGTCACCTCTCATTTACTGCTCAGTGGATGGCAGCGCCTCCACCCAAGGTCATCATTGCATTTGACGTAGCTGAAGAGTCATTCCTTTAAATGTTCTGGCTCTTCTTCTTTGTAGGTAGGACACTGTCACCTCTTTTTCCACCTTCTACCCCTCTGATGGTTCATTCTCAGGCTCTTTGCTGACTCCCCTTCCTCTCTATGAATGCAGTTGTTCCCCAGGCCAGCCCCCAGCTCTGCCTTATTCTGCCCTTCTGCGGCTTCTCTGCCTACTGTACCCCGATGACCTGCATTCTTGTCCTCACCTCTGCCATGCCTCTCCGTGAAGCCTTGGGTCTGCCAGGCCTCCCCTCTCACTGGGCCTGTCCTCAAGCCACCCAGTTCAACGCCCCATCTTCTTAGCACCTTCTCTTCTAAATGTCCCGTTGAATGATTGAACCATCTACACTGTTTGCCACCCAAACACCTGGCCTTCACGCTGACTCTTCTTTTTCCCTTAATAGTCAGTCGCAAACTCTCCCAAACTCACCTTCTGAATGTCTTTAGGACCGAACTCCTCGCTGCAATCTTTCTGACTTCCTTCCCGGGATTAAATTACCATCCTTTCTTGCCTAGACTTTGCAGTAGCTACATTTTCATCTTGCCTGCAAACCCATTTCTACCCTGTGCAGCACCACCGTGTTGCCAGCCTACTCGCATGTGCTCGTGTCCCTCTTCTCCTCGGACTCTTAGGAGGCGTCCCAGTTACTGTGTGTAAATTATGAACTCCTTTGCGGTGTTGGTAAGGTCGTGTGTGGCTCGGCCTATAAACGTGACATTTGTTTCCCTGCAGGGGAACTCACGTGTCTTGCTCAATTTGTGCCGTCGTGTGTGTCCTTCTCTCTGCCTCAGCCATGCCTCCCACCCACACCAGTCCCTGGCTTGTATTCCTGGGAAATTTCTACTCATTTCTATCTGAAGCATCCTCTTCTCTCTTAAATCCTTGAATTTCACTGGAGTCAGATGTTCCCTTTCCTGAGATCTTCCAAGAGAACGATCGTTTTATGACAGTTCATATTTTTGTCTCCTCAGAATCTAGGTTCCTTGACAGGACTGATGCCTTGCCATTTCCTGAACCTGACAAGTGTCTCCCATCTCAGGGACTTTATACTTTGTCCCCCCTTCACCTGGACATCATATCATTCCTTTATTTTATCTGTATCTCTACTCTGGTATATTGTTAGAGAGGTCTTTGCTGATTTTTCTGTCTTACCCAGAAATCCCTACCACCTTCCACCTTTTCCCCTTCTTCCCTTTATTTTTTTCTTCATGCTAATTACATAATTAGATGAGTATGTATTGTCATTATCTCACCCCCCCCCCCAAGAGTCAGCTCCATGTAGTCAAGTGTGTCTGATTTGCTCACTCTTCTATGCCTTGTCACTAGAGTGCCTGGCACTTAGTAGGCCCTCAGTTAATATTTAGACGAGGGTTTGAATTGTATCCTTTCCAACCGGCATAATAGTTGGCACAGAGTCAATGCTCAGTAAAGGTTTATTAAAAGAATAAACATGGAGTATGCATTTGACCGTGGTTAAATAAATTGCCATGTCTGAACCCACTAAACTGAAGAGCCCAGTAGCTTCCTGGAATAAAAGAATCAAGACAGCTGGAAGACAAATAAAAATGACTGGCTAGTGGCAAAGTCCATTCTCATCAGAATGCTGGTTCAGTTATTCAGTTCAGATTTTTGGCAAGTGATGCAGATTCTTTTTCAGAAAATGTTGATTGATTGCACAGTTGTACCCACTTCATTTGCAAACCTTCATTATCTCTTTTTCCTTTCCTCCCTCTGTCTGCATTTAGAAGGGGAGGAGCTGTGTATAATTCTACAAAGCAATTTTTGTGAATAAACCAACTTACTGGCTGCGGCTTTCAGTCTCGTGGTTCCACACAGAATACAAGTGTCTGCTTGAGTTCTGTGTTCTCTCTTGCCTGGGTCTCTTGCATTCATTCATTTAAGTATTCATTTGATTACTTACTCATTCATTCAAGGAATCATTTGTTCAGTCGCCTTTAGTGCCAGCCTGGTACAGGATATATGTGGACGCTTGGCTGTTGTCTAAAGAAGAGTTCTTGACCTGAGGTCGGTAGATGTGTTGCTGGGGCTCTCTGGGATTTTTGTAATGGTATACACACAATTTTGTGTTTGAGTATCGCCTCAGGAAGAGGGTTTGTTGAAACGGCTCTGTTACTCAAGAAAGCAGCACGTTAAGCACCTCTGATAGAGGCTTGAGCTGAGCCTTAAATCTAAATACTAGGTTCTCACATTAGAGGTTTTCTCCTTGTTAAGTTTCATGGTGGTGATAAGGGTGAAAGCATATGCTTGTGTGTGTTCCTTCAGTCTAGGTCTGACAGTCTTGTCAGCCTGTTTACTATCTGTACGCTCCAAATAGGGCCCACATTTCTTAGTTTCTAACTCTGCCTAAATCATAGACGCTCTAGGTTCCTAAGAGGCAGATGGCAATGATGATGCAGACCTTGATCTGCTAACATAAGCAAGACCTAGCGCCTGCTCATTTACCATTGATAATTGTGTGGGCTTTTGTTTATATGAAATCAGAAGGAAGATGGTGGGGTTGTAAGAGCTGATTTGGGTTTCCAGTGGTGGTGGCTGTGTACATTTACCTAATCAAGTTATGTCTGAGGCATTCAGCATCTTAAAATGAATGCCAATTACCGCTGGAATAGGCCATGAGTGAATCCTTCAAAGGAAAATTCACTGGGCAGTTGCTGACACTCAGTGAATTTCTGGCTCTTTGCCCAAGTATGTGTGAAATGTTTGCACTGGTTTGAGGCCCTGATTGCAGTTGGCTCACAGGGTTTGTGGTGACACTGTAGATTTGATATCATGCCACAGGAAAGGCAGACACCGGGGACAACATACAGAGGAACGAAATATTCCTAATATTAAAAAAATAATAATAAGTCCTAAGTGTTTCTAATATTTAGGCAAAATGTAGTCCCGATATCCTGTTAAAATTGGAATAAAGATAGAGATTTAGAACAGCCATCTTGGGCCTACCCTCTGCTTTTCATACCAAGGAGGAGAAAGGTGATATGTCCTGAACGCCTCCCTTGGGCTCAGCACTGGGCTCTAGAAAGTTCATTTCTTCACAGTTACTTGCTGTTCACGCTCTGTGTTCCAGGCCCTATTCTGTCAGGGTTTCAGCAGTACACAAAACAGTTTCTCGAGCTATGAAGGTAAAAGACCAGTGGAGGAGGAGACAATAGGTGAAGAAGTTCCAGAAGGAAAATTAAGGCAGGGCAGGGGTTTGCCACATGGCTCACATATGAAACAGTGACCCTTCTGACAGAACGGGAAGTTGGGGTCCACAGGGCCTAAGTTGTTCAAAACCACCCAGCTAATTAGGGATAAATGAAGGATTCAAAACGGGGCCAGCCTGACTTCAGAACCCAAAACCTTTCCCCTGTTCATAACCGTCTGCCATTGAACTCTTCCTGCAAGCAGAGGGCAGGCAGCGTTTGGGGAAGGAATCAGGCATCCTACAATAAGGACCTGAATCACTGTCATCCCTTTCAGAACTCCCCAGGTGATGTGACAGCCCATTTGGTGACTGAGTCATCTCACACAATGATGTTCTGGGTCCTGTGAGGTGGGTGTTTGCTTCAGGGGCTTTTCCATAAGCCGTGTGTTTACGTATTTCGGGAGCAGTGTGAAGTCAGGGATTTCACACCAAGCTCAGTGGACCTTCGTCTTCGTTGGTGTAATCATGTGACTATGAGCAATAGTATTGAGCCTCAAGAAAGTGCTGTGGTATTGGGGGGTGAGTACCCAGCCTTGCAAGTGACTGTAGGAGTGTGACAGTCCAGTGGTGTTGCCGCTTAGGGGAAAGCAGGTTGGAGTGGGCAAGAAGATGAGCCAACCACCTTGCTATTCATAACTACGTTAACATGCATTTGTCCTTCACATATGACCAGTAGATCTCAGAATCTTTTTTTTTTTTTTTTTTCAGTATATGATGCCAAAATGAGCACTCGGGGTTTTGACTGCTGTATTTCACTGTCCTTGTGACCTCACCTTCCATACCCCAGTTCCTCTATACCCCTTTTCTGAGGCCTCTCCTGCCCCCATTTTCCCTGCACCCATCCCGAGTTGAGTTGGTAGTTGCACATTTATTATATGTTATTCATTTGTTGATGTGTCTTTCTGCTTACTAGACCCTGATCACCTGGAGGGTCAGGGTGGTGGTACCTTTTCATTTGAATATTCTCTAACCGTGCCCAGCCCAGAACAGAGCCTCAACGCATATTTTCCATGGATGCTTTTAGCTTTCTTCAGCTGACATAAAAAGAAAGCATCTATAAATGAAAATGGGAGCCTGGCCTAGATCTCCAGCACCTAGGTCAGCGAGGTTAATATCTTTCATATTGCTAAGGGTTCACTAAGTTCTGGATGAATAAATGTAATACCGTAGCCTGAGACGGTTAGGCTTTGGAAATTGATCAGAATGACTTTCAAGCAGGTGCTATTATCAGCAGAACATTGTGTCATTTGGGCCAACACCCCAGTGCCTCATGGAGCTATTTATGTTGACCATACTTTGGGCAGAAAGAAAGTCCCTAAATGCACTGCCAAGCTTTGTGGCACAAAAGGGGGGGGCGTGTAGGGGAGGAAATACAAATATGATTGAATATATGAATGGATGCGTAAGGAAGAGAAGAGGGAGAGGGCCAGAGACATTGCCTTCTTCCTCCCACAGAAACACAAGCTGCTTCCTTCCAATCCAGCGTTTCTTCACTCCCTGTCATATCAGTGGCCTGGGA